>NC_039493.1:2094253-2394253 GCF_003590095.1 Trichoplusia ni
GGCCGTCTTCAGCCAGCTTCCGTGCAGCTTCAGCCAGCTCACCGGGCACCCTACGTGGACCCCCAGGGACGGTACCCCCTCACTCATATAAAAGCGAGGACTTGATTACCTGTGCCACAAACCCGCGACCTAGCCGGACCTAGTTCTATTAAAGACCTTTTTGGAGATCTATCTCTGGTTTTCTTTCTCCCTAATTGGTTAACGGTCCGCACAGCCTACCTGTGCGGCCCTCACCGTTACAGTGGCGCCCAATCTTTACTGGCACAGGTACTTAGGTTGTCGCTTGGCTGCATCGCAGCGGTATTAATTAAATTCAACTATAATCTAATATAATAATTTAATTTAATGAACATAATATAATCTAACACTATAATTTATTAATAATTAATTAAAGATTATAATTAATGTTTAACTAAGAATCAATACTATAATTAATTAATTAATCTCAATAATTGTTCTTATTGGTTATCCTTATAACTGATACTGTAATTATCAAAATATTTCATTAATTCTGTAAGTCTGTGTTGTAACACTCAACTGTGTAATTGGTTATAATCTAATCAGTTCCAATTGTTTAACTACCACTCATTGGTTCTTGTTGTATAAAATGGGAACTCACCCAATCAATTTTATTCACCGAAGAAAAGCTGAACTTGCCTATGAAGTACTTATCAGAGGTGGAGTAACTGACACTTGTATAGAACTTAGAAAACAAATGAATTAATTAATAGACTTTTAACTATTTCACTTTAAATAATAACTTAAAACTTAATAAGGTTACATGTTTCAAACTAATTAACTGTAAAGAATAACTTCAACACTTACCTTAAGAAAAATGTAAACATGCTTAACTTAATTATTTAACTATAAAAAATAACTCAAACTGACTTCACCCTAAATATTTTAAACTACCTACCTCAACTAAATACTTGATTTGACAGAACTAAAACTACATTGATAATAGCTAAACATACACAATAAAAAATCTAATTCTACTATACCCACCCACTACTACTACACATAGCTACTCCTCTTATTTACCTTTTTTACACGTTGATTCTTTAAAATAACCAAAAATAATATATCTATCCTATTTTATAACTAAAGGTCCTACACCTTTGGTATCCTACAGAGCGGTTGATTACTCTTAAAATAAGCCCTAATCACAAACATAATTTAAATATTCTACTATTTATACTAAAGGTCCTACACCTTTGGTATCCTACAGAGCGGTTGATTACTCTTAAAATAAGCCCTAATCACAAACATAATTTAAATATTCTACTATTTATACTAAAGGTCCTACACCTTTGGTATCCTACAGAGCGGTTGATTACTCTTAAAATAAGCCCTAATAACAAACATAATTTAAATATTCTACTATTTATACTAAAGGTCCTACACCTTTGGTATCCTACAGAGCGGTTGATTACTCTCTAAATAAGCCCTAATCACAAACATAACTTATATATTTTACTTCTTTATCTTCAATCTATCAATAAGTAGCTAGTGGGTGGATAGTAGACTTCATTTTCTGGCGTTGTCTTTGCGAATGCTGTGGATCTTAAGGGATGATATATTTTTGGCAGAGCAGGTCTCTAGGACAACTACCCTTAAACGTTATATTTATCTAATTGTTACCATAATAATAATTATGTTTAACTACTATAATAAACCTTAATGTTTAAAAATCAATTGGCTGAAAGCTGATGGTTGTTGCATGTATCCTAGTTATTGAAAATTAATTAAGGTATTTTTCGTGCCCTTGTATCTCTTCTACTGGAACCCTTCGGGTCACACTATGACACGTCATACTTACACTTACACTGTGAATCAAACTGAGTAGCTTATTTAAGCATGATGTTGCTGTAGTTTAAATGGAGGGCAGCGGTCAGTCCCTATATAGTTGGTGATCGAGCGGTGAGATTCTAGCGGATTTTGTTGAGCAAAATCCTTTTTTTGCGGGGGGGGTACTGTAACGTCGCGTCTATGGCCAACTTACTAATTGTCCATGGACGCGGCGACAGTGGTCCACCCTAGTGCCTAAACGTCAAGATGTGAGAGGCTACGTCACATTCCCTCTCGATCGCCATAACTGGCGGCTGCTGCCACGACTCCTAAGATGTAATTATACCCCAATCTTGGGTGAGTTCTATGTATATTGCTAAACTAAGTGTGTGCCGTGTACGGGATAACCTACTTCATATTAATTTTCACATATTTAATCCCATTCTGCTTGTTCTGTTTCGCTTGCCTTGGCCGACCACGCGGTCTTAGGTTATCCCATGCATGCGGGCTGCATTGCCCTTGTTCTCAATAGTGTTAAGTGAATACTCAGTGTGCCTTCAGCTGTTACTAGCCTCCTGCTACCCCTTTAAAGGCTAAAATGAGCTCTGGATAGTGTAAGCACTTTATTGCATCAGCCTTGAGCACGTGTCATTGCACCCATCTGCCTTGTAAACCGCTGCGATGTGTGAGCTTACCCTTTCCCTGCCTCTGTGCTGCCCTGGGGACCACTAGGGGAGCATCCACATCGAATGCGGGCCAACATCTTCGGCACCGCTAACCTACGCACCTCTATGCACGCTTCCAGGGGTCACCCTACGGGTTACCGCCGTCCCACTACCTTCTGCGGGTCCCGCTCTCCAGCCGGCAGCTAAGCATCTATTGGTGGCCGCGGCCGTTGTCACGCCAGCGACCCCAGCTTCTGGGCAGCTTCAGCCAGCTCCCGGGCCGCTCATCCAGCTTCCGTGCCGCTCAGCCAGCCTCTGCCAGCTACCGGGCCGCTCGGCCGTCTTCAGCCAGCTTCCGTGCAGCTTCAGCCAGCTCACCGGGCACCCTACGTGGACCCCCCAGGGACGGTACCCCCTCACTCATATAAAAGCGAGGACTTGATTACCTGTGCCACAAACCCGCGACCTAGCCGGACCTAGTTCTATTAAAGACCTTTTTGGAGATCTATCTCTGGTTTTCTTTCTCCCTAATTGGTTAACGGTCCGCACAGCCTACCTGTGCGGCCCTCACCGTTACAACACGTTAACAGAAAAACCTTAAGTGAACCATAGTCAACCGATTAACCACACGTGTAGCGGTTAACGGTAACGGTTAGTGTTAAGTAACTGAAAGCCGCCGTGAGGTAACGACAAGCTTCGCTGGACAGTTAGATAATATTAATTACTGTTTACTTAGCAACTGAACATCGATGATAAGGTTATGTCAGATTTGTGATTGCGATGTTACTGATAACATAATATACAAAGGCAGAGGATGTTAAAATTTAGTTTCGTGAGAGAAGTGTTTTGTTTAAGCCCTTAAAAGAAAGGTAATCATCCGTTAAACTTAGGAGCCTAACACTTATAACTGGCTAACAGACAAACAGCAAAGACGACGTCCATAATAAATAGCCTATTTAGAGGATGTTTATTTAAGTTACTGTAATGAACTCGCGCGTCAGCTCATGATTAACTCCAAAAAGTAGTCGGGCGATCCCGATAAATACATCATCTAAATATCTAAAAACATTATATAACATTCAAGTATAATTTTAATAGAATACCACATCCCGGCCTAAACCACGGTATAAAATTCTCCTTCATAATGCTTCCACATAAAACGACCCACCATCTGACAAGTTCCACCGTTCCTTCCTCACGCTACATGCAAAGTGCTTTTTAAACGCCGCTCTGTGAGCGTGACGCAACGCCAACAATAGCGATAGTATGCAACATTATGTAAACTATAAATTGTGCAAAACCTGAACATCTCGGGCATGCGGCTGTTGTTACTGATTTTATGCTGAATTCCTTAACTGTGGTAATGTTAAGTGATTTGTGTGAAAAATTACAGTTGACCACTCAATTATTAAATGCCTTAATATAATTACGAAACTTTTACGTATGTTAACTTCTCATCTAATCGTGTTTGTTTTGTAATAGTACTAAGTTGTAGTTTATAGTTATTTTAAATCATTCTGAAAATGTCATGTATGCCTATAATTTGTGCCATTACTGTCTCATAATGATAAGTTTTAAGGTAATTGTATCGTTGGTGTGCAAAATAAACTAAAATAAAATAAAAAATAATGGATACTGGCAAACACAACGAGTTTCTGATAGGGTCTGAAATAGATTGAAATACAATTGCTAATACACTAACTTTTTCAGAGAAAGCTTGAAGGTCCTTTTGCGCCAGCTGGAACACAATAGCCAAATGCGCTTGTGCGAAAAGTGCGATTAAAAAAACTATTACTAAGACTGGATGCGTGACATCAACTTGAATTTTATGTAAACGCTATACTTCAGACATCTTCTGGAAGGTTTACTTAAAAAAATAACCTAGTCTAATTTTATCTAATCTAATTTGTGTAGGACAAAATGATAAATAAAACAGCACAAACTTATAATACGTTTTCGTCCAGATTGTCTAGACGGTACTATTAACAACTGTTATTGTTATTTGTACAAGTTTGCTTTGAAGATGTTCTCATGTTATGCAAAACATTTGTGTTGTCATCTCACTAACATGAGTCAGTTAAAGTCTCTGTGGTTAAAGTGAAGCTAGAATCAGGAAGTTACTTTAAGATGGGTCCACTCCTAATAAGGAAGAACTACTTACGTATAACGATAAAGTGATGTAACATTTAATATAATGTTTATTAAAAGTCAACAATTATTATCAACATCGTTTACACGGATCGTGAGCTTTGTTAAGGCTTATAAACTTATCTATTAAAGTATAATTATTTATAATTTAAAGATTTTTGTCAAACATAGTAGGTCTGTAAGCTTTATAGCTTATGGTCTATAAGTTAAAACTGCTATAAAATAAAGGTACATAAACAACTATAAAATTCATATTACTGTCAGATAATTCAGATTTACGTCTGTAGAAAAAGGTTAAATTAATATTAATTAACGATAAAACTCTTATTTTGATTTTATTAATATTTGTCGGCTTAGGAACCATTACGTGCTACATACTAATATTACGTATATTAAAGTCTACTATGATACAGCATATTGCCCACAGGATGTTTCGTCCTATTTTCCCATACTTAACTTCGTAAAATAAATATTCATGATTAGACAGTTACTCTAACTGTCGCATGTAACTGGTAACGGACACACCAACCTATATCACTTAATTGGTTTAACTTCTACCACACAAGTAGTTACCACGACATACGATTTTCAACCTTACCGTGTGGAAATAAGGGTGTTGTTAATTGTCAGTGAGAATACGCTGTCGTTTACAGTCGTGCTTTGATTGATAAAAGGTTGACGAGTGTGTTTAATTGATCTTTTAAACCGTATGTAAAAAAAGGTTAAAAATAACGAGAAACTGAAGGATATAAGTAAAACCTTCAAAGAACGCCTCAATTGCAGCATCATTTACATTCTTGCCCACAATACATTTAAAAAACACAAGTGCAGACGACAGATCTATAGATCATCGTTAAATTAAACCTTTCTTTTAAGGCAACAAGTTATTATCAGCCTACAATAAGTAATAACAATTGCGGAAGTAAATGCCTCACTATAATTATAGAGAAACTCATCCTATGAAGCCTCTCCGCCAACTTGTCAACCTTGAATATGTTTTAACAGGTCTTTTGTGGTCAGGAAAGTATTTTTTTTGCACCTGTTTTACTAGTCGTCCTTGATTTAATTTTCTAGTCAAACAAGACATAGTGGCGATAAACGATAAGCAAGAATATTTACTGAAAATTAATGTCTAATTTAATGTGTTAATAGTTATAAAAATTGACTTATTTATGAATATTTTTAAAACATCATATTATTTGTGACAAATGTTATTGTACACTAAACGTTTAATGTTTTCAAAAACTATTATAATAAACTATTAGAACGAATATTGTATATGCAAGAATAAAGATTGTAATCAAACAATCATCTTGTATTAAATTTTAGTTTGTCAAATAATAGACATCAACGCGTTGGAAGCACCTTTTTATGTAGGTAATTATTTTGTTTTGTAGCGAGACACGAAAATTACTAGAATAAATCCAAACAAAAACTGGCTGCTTTGAAAAACTTAAGTGGATGCACTAATAATCCGTCATGCAAAAGACATCAACGCGCCGGCTAGCACATCGTTTTAGTCTATTTCTAAAGCCACATTGTGTGTAAAACAATGCACAATGGGAGGTTTTCTTGCATGATTGTGAAGGAAGTATGTATCTATGAATTGTATGTGTTTTGTATGGCCGGGTTCAAAGAGGTAGTTCAAGTTCTTGAAAGTGTATGGAATGGGAGTTTTTGTGTATGAGTAAACGTATGTTGACTAAGATAAGTTTTGTAATGGTTTTACTTTCTGTCTCGACTGAGAAATTGAAATGTAATTGCTGTTTCTTGCATGTCTGGTTTATGAATCAGGCTATAAATATTGTTATTTACGACTTGCCGAATTGCGGCAGATTTAAAAGTGAAACAAATGTGTCGTTTGCATAGTAATAATATTTGTTTTTTTTTTGTTCACAGGAAGTCACAACATGGCTGTCACTACTGTTAGCAGTTATCACATTAGGCACATCAGGTAAATACAAACATTGTATTATTATACACCGCATTCCTTAATACATGTTTACTCCCTGCGAACACGAAAAAAGGAATATTAATCATCGGCCTTGTCAATTTGAACGAGCATGTTATTTTCAGACTCGTTCTCTACATTTTATTTTCCATTTATTCAGTCAAAATAAACAACGAATCGTTAAACTACGAGACAACCGCAGTCTCCATCTAAAAGCCTCGGTCGAAAAATATATCATTATGACAATAAGGCATGATCTAACATCATTTGACTAGTTCCTATAATACTCGAACGAATACCCATCAATCTTTAAACTAGCTATCTGCATGCAGAGTTAAACTTCAGCACTTGGTGAACAAGGTTCAATATATAAATAAGAATGTAACAGATACTTTGCTGCAATGTCACGGAATGAATGGTTGGGAGTGAATCCTGAACAATAGGTCATTAGTCCCACGTCGACCGCCCACCGGGCAGCGTGCGACGACCTTTATACAGTATTTTTGTATGGATATGCTCTCAGTAATTATATTTGCATTACTCAAATAATAATTTACTAAGCTCATTTCAGTTACGTTGGGAAAATTAATTTGAAATAGCCTGAAGAATTATTTTCTAAATAAGAACTGCTGAAATTAATTATTTTCTTTTCTCTTCAATCTCTCTTCGAATCAGAAAAAAAAATATTTATTACTGATTACTTTTGTAATAAGGCCAAAAGTGTAGAAAAAATCGTGCCGGTTTGCACTTCACATTTTTCCGAAGGCTTTCGTTAATAATACTGCATTTGAAGGCTGTATTCACCGGCGAGGAATTTGCATTGTGAGCGATGACTCAGTGTCAAAGGAACGAGTTCCTTAAAGATGGCGAACTTTGAAGTTTAAGACGTAGGTCAAACTTTGAACTTTGTCTAGATTAAGTTAGTTTTCATTGCAGGTTTTTAATTTTATTTTCTGTCTTAATGTGAAGCCATAGAGATGGGGCTAAACGGGCTTAGAAAAAATAAAATATGCATATTATGACTGTAAAGTATTCTAAATTAAGTTTTATTACATTTCAATAAGGTCGCATTATGTCATATAGTTTGCAGTCATTAAAAACAAGATCTTCCGCATGCATAGCGAACAATTTAACATCGTCTTCAAATTGCAATATTGCCTCACTACTATACAGAACTACTGTTAGAAAATAACAAACTGTATTATAATTGTACTAATAGTTTAATTGGCCTGTATTATATACACGATAGTTTAAATTAATAACTAAATTTCATCACATCGCATGATTAGATGAAATTAAAAGCAACTGTCTAATTGGATGTAACAATTCATTAATTTGATTAGTTTCAAGGCTGTAGAGAAGATTAAATGCGATTTTCAATGATATTTTAATAGTTATCGCGAATAAGGACGACCTTGGATACTTTTGCTAATCAGAAAAAGCAGCACTTTTAAATGTAACGAGTTTATTAGTGGATTGTATCTACTTTTTCCGTCATTTTTATCTATTTGCCATGCAATTACTTATCTATCGAATTATTAAGTTGCCTCAACATATTTATTTCGTATATCTTTTATTATTTATCGTCATATTTTATTATCGTCTTATCCTAACAAAAAATAAAAAATCTAACCAAACAAAAAATATTGAATATGTAATATTAAAAGTTAAAACATAAAATCGTTTGAATTTACTGCATTGCGACTTAATTCATATCGAAATTTATAAAAACTGACACATTTATGATCATATCCATACAAGTTAAACTTGTTACAAGTCAAATCATTACAAATACTAACTAGACTACAGAGTTCTATCATTTCTGTCACAATATTCATTTCACAGCCATTCACAAAATAAAGTGCATTTTCTTAATAATTTTCCGCTGCATTAGGCACGGCGATTAGCGGGCGACGCCGGGCGGCAAGCTACAGCTGTGGTAAATTGTATTAGTAGTTACACTTTCAGTTATCTACTCGTAAATAATCTAGAAACGCAGCCGTGCGTGTTGCTAGGCTGTCGGGCTGTGTTACTAGGTTTTAATAATTAGGTAAATAGGTATTATGTCTTGCAAGCTTGGACATTAAAAAAACTTACCAAATGTAAGCGTAATTGAAAGACATGCCAAACTGGATTGTACTTATGCTGGTTGTTAATTAAACTTTACCGAATTCGTAATTAAATAGAATATCAATTTCTTAGACAAATACGGTAATATTCTTATACTTTTCAATAAATATCAAAAATGCATTAATTTACATTATGCTAATTAGTAACACTTCTTTATCGTCGTATACTTAGATAAAGATCTGAAAAAACTGTACCTTGTATTGTTGATATCTTGTCAGGCCTGTAGTTTGCCATGAATCAATTTCTGAGCATACATTTACTATTTTCAGAAACTACTCAGTAATAAAAATACTAGGGTCCTATACAATGCTAGGTGGCGTAACCCGGCCTTACATAATATATATAACAAAACTTATTTCTGGGTTGCGTAGCTCGACTATTTGCAAATCAGAATCCGTAACGTTATTTGCGCTATTATTGTACTGTTCCAAATTGTGCATAATTTATTATTGTTATTTAATATTGCCAGACTGTTTGAATTTATTTTAAGACAATATAATTCAATAATTTGTTGTTGCGTATGTTGTCTCGAGAATGTAATGTTGTTTTATTTCGGAATAAGAAGAGTAATTTGATTTTGTTACGGATAGCCGATTTAGTACACGGTTAAACTTGTTTTAAGTCACCCATAACGCCAAACCCACTGTGTCCGAAGTGTCGCGGGTACAATCTCCGGACAAGCATCTGTGTGATCCCTGAATATTTGATTTGAATCTGGGGGTCTTAATGCACATGCATAAGCATTTTTTTAATTTGATCCGATTCACATTACAGTAGGTTTTTTTTTACAAATTCCATCCTTTATTGTCCACAGTGTCATCGAGCGAGCCCCGCGTGGTGTGCTACTACACGAACTGGTCGGTGTACCGGCCTGGCACCGCGCGCTTCAACCCGCAGAACATCAACCCCTACCTCTGCACGCATCTCGTCTACGCCTTCGGAGGCTTCACCAAGGACAACAGCTTCAAGCCCTTCGACAAGTATCAGGATATTGAGAAAGGTATGTCTTTCATGTTATTTTCACTACTTTTTTTGAAGTTAATTTTCTCTATAAAGGACAAACTCGGCTAGATCCAGTTCAGTGTATCTTAAAATATATTGGCGCCAAACGAGGGGCATATATTTATGAAAATAATAACAAAAAAAATAGGTTAATACATTTCTGGAAGAGAAAACTTCCAAAAATAATAACATTTTCAAATTCACTAATATCACCTTGAATAAAAGGCATTCTAAATTGCCCCATGTTGGGCGCCAAATTTTAACTATTGTTACAAAATGAACAATGAGACTTAATATGTTTTTGTTTACTTATCTAGGTGGTTACGCGAAGTTCACTGGGCTAAAGACATACAACAAGAACCTGAAGACACTGCTGGCTATCGGAGGGTGGAACGAGGGTTCCACCCGGTTCTCTCCCATGGTCGGCTCCAGGGAGAGAAGGAAGGAGTTCGTCAGGAACGCTATCAAGGTCAGCTACACTTTTCTTATGAATTGTAAAATATTGTATGTTAATTGAATTGATTTTACTTTTGTTTCTACATCATGGAGAATTACGTAATTCAAATAATTTTATTTCCGATGTTCGAGTATGTTTTTTGTTGGAACATATACACTTTTATTGATGTTCTTTATTTTGATACCAAATCATAATTTTATTTTTTACGTTTTTCAATTGAAACTGAGTAACAATTTCATTCATTTATAAGTACTTTATTATTGCTCATTGTACCCTTTTCATAAGCCACCAGCTAAGACTCACAAGATCACACTTTCACCACACTTGTAATCATTGCACCTTTCTCTGACGAAATTACATACAAATTACTGCCATGAGAATGTATAATGAAAAGACTGTCATGGTTACGTTGAGAAAATATTAAGAACAAAAAAGTATTATTTACCCATAAATTTGTTGAGCATTCGTATCTCATTATAGAAGTAATGAGATGTAAACTTAATTTTTAATCGCAAAATATGAAAATTGATAGTGTATTATTGTTTCACTGGTTAAAAAAGTATTCTCGTAAAGTTTCACTTACAGTAAACGTAAGATAGATAAATTTGTTTTTATTTGATTCTCATGACTCAGTTTCTTTAATTTGAACAGAGCAAGAAAGTGTTATGAATTATAATTTTCTTCTCTACCAAACAAAAGAGTTTTCACTGTTGAGTTTATAGTAGTATTAGCACAAATGGTAGGGTTGTCAGAAAGGGTTACCGTGGTCTCGGTAAACGAAGGACAAAGGAAGGAGCATGGATGGGGCTTAGGTAGTAGAAGTCTAACACTCTCTTTCGCTAACCCTAAGCAAAAGGAGTCATTGGGTAATTTCCCACCTAAAATCGAAAAAAAACAAAAAGTCGCTATTTTTACAATACGCAAAACTTTTGCCTTCCATGAATGTAATGTTTTTCAATATAATATGCTAAATGTAAAACAAAAAAAGAAGACAAAATAGAGTCAGTTATCGATTAAGGTTAATGTTTATAATAATCTATACATCAATAGAAAATACTCGAGATTCCTCCGATATTAGATCGACATTAGAAAACTATGTCAAATCGATTATATTCACTATTACTTGTGAGCGAAAACCGACATATTTCTGCGGTAAAATGATTAAATGACTGTGAAATGTTGGAAAGTAGGGCAAATGAAAGGAATTCATTTACTTTTATTATTTAATCTTTTTGTTATGCGAATACAGGTTTTCATAGGAAATATTTGATAAATGCTTATTTCAGATTCTTTCTCAAATCTCACAAGAAAGTGCTCGATATAATGTTATAGTTCAGATACATTTTCTTCAAAATTGTAGAAGAAGAGCATTAAAATCACTCTCCATCTACAAATTTTTATTTCTCTCTTGTCCACCACCCTAACGAAACCCATATCTCCCCGCAGTTCCTCAGACAGAACCGCTTCGACGGATTGGACTTAGACTGGGAGTACCCAGCCTTCAGGGACGGCGGGAAGCCCAAGGACAGGGAAAACTACGCCAAGCTGGTAAAGGAGCTTCGCGAGGAGTTCGACAGGGAAGCAGAGAAGACAGGGAAACCCAGGCTGCTGCTCACCATGGCCGTGCCAGCTGGTATCGAGTATATACAGAAGGGATTTGATGTGAAGACTTTGAACAAGTTAGTATTTTGATTATTCAAATACTTTATTTGAGAATATGAATAGTTACTGACCGCATTTTTATTAGTGAAGGTGGTAAATATTATTGACCTGCCCTCTACTGTTTACCTCTTTCGGGAACTCTTGTCTTGTGACATACATTATATAACACACATGATAATTTGCGATGGTACACTAGCTGAGGTCTTGGAGTACTTCATTCACAGTTATATTATGAAAGTATTTGTGAAGGGGTCTTATGGGATTTTATTATAAAACAAGCCTCCGCGTTTCGACTTTCTCGACGACATCTTTATAATGACAATTGTAAACAACTGCAAACTAATAACATTATCTCTTATTAGTTTAAGGGTTTCGGTGTGTAGTTCAAAATCACATTTAATAACACTTGCACATCTAAATATTATTTTCTCTTGTATTGTCTTGACTTTAAAAAAATCAGATTCCAATTAAATTCACACATCAATTATTGAAGCTCTCCAAAGTGTTGAAAGCTGTTACTCAATAAACTATTTAAAAACGACTTCTATCACGACATTGTACAAATTACCAGAGACTACACTGTGCAAATACTTAATTGTCGCATGTAAATATATTGCGACATGTACTTGTTGTACACACATACTGACAGACAGTCCGTGCATATGACACTTGCTTAATTTACTAGTTCAATGTCGCGTTGCCTAATATTTTGTTGATGGTACAAGCGACAGGCGTGAGTGTATTGAGACAGTTTTGAGATGGCAATAAACAAATTGAATTGTAATATCGATTTTGCGCGATTTTTCAATTTGAGATTGATTAATTTTAACCAAATAATGCAGTAACAATTTTTTTAATAAAGAGCAAGTTTATGGAATTATGGAGAAATGATGGCAAAATGTAAAAAAATATGTTTCTTTTTATTACAAATTTATAAAAATCATCGTATAATAACTGTAATAATTTACTGACTGCATGGATTGCACCTCGTTACAATGTCGCTATTACCTTTACACTTGGCCCACACAACAATACATGTCGGCCAGAAGAATGTCACACGATTGAAATTGGAATTTTAATGATCGTAGAGCCTTTACCGACAGTCACACAGGACTTAACACGTTATGTACCGTTCACATTCTTCTATAGAATTCAGGAATACTTTATTAATGTAATTATCCATTTATAAATAGCAACGACTTTGGCAAAATCATTCAAAAGTTTTATACATTTAATTCGTCCAAAGAATATTATATTTCAGTAATAAGTATTACTTATGGTAGCAACTAAAATTGTTTCTGGAATATTTTTGCTCAGTGTGAATGAGTTTAATCCAAAGTCATAATATTAATAAAAATGATATCGTTTGCCTAGCTGTAAGTAATTCCCTAACAGAGAAAAACCTAATAAACGAAATAAACTTAGTAAAAATTCTAAAACTTTTTAGTAAAAATACTAAAACTTCTTCCTATCACATCAATTAAAACTAACACAACCTCAAATCCTAAAGTTATAAATCCCACGTATCAACCTAGAGCTTATTCCTAGATCTTTCGAAACAGCTGATTTGAATGAGGCATACAATGCGGCGTCGGTTTGAATATACAATGGGGAATGCTTGCGGTGACCATGGAGTAGGGGTGATGTAACACGACCTTGGGACCTCACTGATGCTCATGATTATGCAGCTTAGGTAATTGTGCTTGTTTACAAACGTACATTCTGGTACTTATTGGTTGCAACCTTTTTACTAACCCTGTTGCGTTGGTTTAGGATAGAATTCTATGGATATTTTGTGCTCAGATTGGAATATTGTGTCCCACTTTGGACAGGGATGAAGATGTCTTCTTTGACGCTTTGTAAATCGTTTATAACTTTTGTTTTTTTTCTATTTACACATAATTTTAGTTTAATGTCTTATATCTTTATGTAAAACTAAAAAAAATAGTCAATTAATGAGATAAAACAAACAACATGATGGCAATACCTTTTGAACGACATATAAGTCTATTCGAGTCCACAATCATTGAAGATTACGAAGCCCGCGAAAATAGCAAGATTGCTTATGATATAAATTTACATAAATAGAGGAACAAATTCATAACGAAATCTGTTTTAAAGTACAACATTATCATATAATAGTTTCCGAATTTACCCAACAAGCTTGCATCCTCAGTTTTCCAAACTTGTGGCCCCCCTACAATTGAAACAATGAGATGTGTTAATCTCAACGTCTTGTCCTTCAACGCTCTGGTTATTTTGCATTTAACTAGCTTTGTTTTAACTGAACTTTGCGCAAATAGTTAAACAATGGTTCACTTTATGGCAGTTTAAGAAAAGATTAACTAAATAAACAAGTTTAATGGTGTTAAGGTGTGAAATCGTTTTTGTAGTTAACCGTATGAGTTTTAGATAACTTTTAAAGAAAAGTTTTAAATTTATTTTCTTTGCTGAAAACAAGGAAAATAAAAATAAACATTTACTTAAATAACATAAACATTTCATTATATAAGAATAGGATTAACATTCGATTGATAATATTTTACTACAACATAACAAGGCTTTCCTGCAATGGCGTGATGGGACTCATACATAAACTTAATAAAATCTAACTTCAATGCCCTAAATACATCCTGAAGTTTGTTAGGTAATACAGAACACATCCCACTATCCCACTAATCCCACTAATATTATAAAGGCGAAAATTTGTGAGTGTGTAAGTTTGTTACTTCTTTACGTCAAAACAGCTGAACCAATTTTAATGAAATTTGGTATGGAGTTAGCTGACACCCTGGATTAACACATAGGCTATATTACGAAAAAATATTTTATTTCCTAACCACGCTTACGAAGTCGCGGGTAACAGCTAGTAAATCTCTATCCCACCAAAAACATTAAATGTAAAAAAATGCCAAGTCTCTCGATGCAGTCTTTCCATCGTAAAAAGTTTTGAGATCTCATAGAAGCCAAGTCCTATTCAAAATATTTTGTAGTTATAAATCAACATTTAGTAATTGTATCAATAGTTTTCTTTATTTTATAATTATAGTGACTTGGCAATGAGCACAAGAAGAAACAAATAAAACGGCATATTTGTAGGAGTTGAAAGTTACACACACCGCATGCGTAAACATTAATATCACAAAATTAATTTTCTTTTGGTTTATCCGTGTCGTCCCAACCGAATTTCGGCAACGGCAGTCAGTCTTAGTGTACTCTCGATTCATTTACTTTCATAAAGCGATGGCCCGTAAGGTATTCTTAATTATTGTATTGGAGCATGTAGTCGGTAGTGACCATCATGATTCACACATAACAAATAATCTGATCACTGGTCTCGTCAGTAACATTTGCACATAATTCCAGGCATCAAGCAGCTTTTAATTTGTGCTCATTGCCAAGTCACTATAATTATAATATAAAGAAAACTATTGATACAATTACTAAATGTTGATTTATAACTACAAAATATTTTGAATAGGACTTGGCTTCTATGAGATCTCAAAACTTTTTACGATGGAAAGACTGCATCGAGAGACTTGGCATTTTTTTACATTTAATGTTTTTGGTGGGATCTCATTTATTTTTTGTAAGTGTATTTCTTTCTTTTTTTTTAGGTGTCATAATTTCTAGGACTTCAGCTACTGCTTTGCTTAGAACCCATTCTCTATCTCTATCTCTTTTGTTTCTTCTCTGAGACTTCGTTACTTCTAATGTAAACAAGCTTAAACTTATATATATATGCATATATATATCTACTAACTTACAAACTATAGCTAAACTAAACTAAATAACACGTAAAGTTCTCCGAATATCAATTATCACTACAATATTTTTTAGTTTCGAAATGGTTTTTCATAGACAGGTGGCGCTATCAAATGAAAATTATCGAATTATTCTGAAGTACTACTTAGACTGCGCTTTGTAACGAAACCATAGCGCGATTCAGACACGTACAACGCCATCTATCGAGCGCGCATACAATATTTATCGCAATACAATGGAGTTTTAGCTTTATTAATTTAATGAATTATGAATTTTATGTATAAATTTGTATTAATGATAGTCTGTGTATTACATTTATATTATTCTTTTCTATTCTATGTATGTATTCATCCAATTGAATAGGTACTTAAACAACGAACAAAGTTAACAATGCAGTCAAAATCCATACATAATGTTCTTGCCAAACCGCAAATATAAAATTGTTTTCTATGGCATATTATTTTTTAATGTTTTTATAATTTTTCCTTTATATGTGGCTAAGGACCTATCTTGGTGCAAAATTTGAAGTTTCTAAGTCTGCTAGAAGTACCTTAGATTTTTGATGATCTGTCAGTGAGTCAGTGAGTGACAAAATGGTGTAACTTTGATCGACCGTAACTCCTAAACCATTAATTCAATTGGCATGTAATTTCGAACTTAAGCTTGTTCTAATGCCTACTATTATTCCCCGAAAAGCTAAACTCCTAGCTTTGTCCACGTCGAAGATACAGGGGGGGCGAAACAGCCGCGAATCGCTTCGAGAAAAGATGGTACGGCCGTGCCCGTTTTGCTCGAGACTTGGCAGGGGCACTGCCGTGCCCTCAGATACAATCAAACCAAACACCACTAATTCAACTACTCTAATTGAGTAACGATTGTATAACTTGTATACAATAATAATGATTAATAATTATTTACGTACACTTGTCCTTAATAGATCCACACTGACAGGATGTAATTAGGCCCGCGTTCAACGTTTTTCACACAAACTCCTTCAAATTGGTGATTAATTTACCAATAATTTTGTACGTAATATACGCACTTTGTAACGAGTAGGCGAACTGGTTATGCGTTTAGACGTGTGGAATTCGTATTCCCAAAGGTCAAGGTAAATTGGTTTTAGACCATATTTAATAATGATACAAGAAAAAATATTATTGTAATGTGTTCGGCATAAATTAGAATAAGATTACGATTTGGCGAAGACAAAAAAGTATATTGTGTTTTGGCGTCCGCAATTAGTAGTTTTAAAGCAATATAGTTCGGGTTTTTCTCGTTGTTTTTGAGGTAAGCAGCTGTTAACTGTTGAGTTATTTATAATCGAATGAAGCTTATTGAAAAAACAGTGACATGTGATTAGTATAGTATACCACATCTACTACTGGTATTCTTTTTTATGCCTTCGTCAAATTTGATATTGAATACTGTTTCATGCTAGATTTGTCGACGAATTAGTTAGTTAGTCTCGGATCAAGTGTGGATGAGGTTGGCACAGGGCCATAGAAAATGGCACGAAAAAAGGGGAGGCCTATGTGAAAAAGTGAGAGAAAAAAGCTGTGATGACGATGATGAGTATTGTTTGTAATTTCTCGTTAATCTTCCTTCCAGATACTTGGACTGGATGAACCTGCTCTCGTACGACTACCACTCCGCCTTCGAGCCCGCGGTGAACCACCACGCGCCGCTCTACCCGCTCGAGGAGCCCAACGAATACAGCGTCGATAACGAACTTAATATTGTGAGTATTCGAGAATACGTGTTCAATAATAAGTCACTTCAGCATTTTAGATTGTTGATTTGGTTGACTCCACATCTTAAGTACTGATGTGATCAGTACAAAAAGTTCACGTCTTTTTATACCGATCCTATCAGGTCTAGATCGATCTAGATTTCTAGACCGATTCGATCAAAATTGGTACTTTTCACCAATAGTGACAATATACGAACATATGATCTCTAAAATATTAAGTCTAATATCTTAATTAATATGAAACTAGTACCCTCCACAAAAAAATGTAACACTAACTGATTTGTTTGACGCAAAGGGCTTCTTCTCCTGATAAGTTTTGACTATAAATTCAATAAATTGAAATATTTACACTCAAATTCACAAGTGTTATCTTTGATGAATACAAATGACGATGTGTCGCTAAGCTTACCTACTATAATGTCTATAATTATCTGATAGACATTTACAGACTAGATATTCAAATCGAGCTGTATTTGGTCAGGGTGACACTCAATCTGGTTCTGTCACATATTAGCTCATGTCAAGGTCTGCATTCTACTGCCTGAATGTTTCAAACTGGTTTACAAATAATAATTTCAGTCTGTCTGTCTGTCACAAGCTTGTTTTGTCAAAAGCTGCAGTCGTGTTATTTGACCTTAGAGTATTGGAATTTTAGTTGCAGAGGTCAAAACACAATCGACAGTAATTAAAATTCAGCCAAATCTGGTTTTCACTGTCTCTGAATTCCTGATGTCTGCAAATGACTGGATTGTATTAAAAATAAATGTAATGTCAAAACTTGACGCACTACAAGTGATATTCTGACTTTATGATAGGATACAATTCAAATATTTATAGTCAGTTTAGTGAAGGAGACAATCAACTCGAAATTAGTGACTTATTATTTGAAACATATAAATGTAATAATGACTGCACGGATAGCTAAGTGGTAAAGGTCACCACGCCAGACCGCGATATATCGCTGGTCCAAACTCTGCGTAGGACAAGTGTTTATGTGATTTACAAATGGTTGTCCTGAGTCTGGATATCTTTATGCATATGACTCGAATGTTTGTGAATTCCAGTTCCCATCCAAATCGGCAGTTTTTGACCAACTCGCCTATTACCAAAATCGGTGCACATTTATGTTTGACTAATAACATGTTTTTTTTCCTCTCATCTTCCAGGACTACACAATAAAGTTCTACTTGGAGAACGGTGCGGATGCTGACAAGCTTGTCCTCGGTATACCGACTTACGGACGCTCCTACACGCTGTTCAACCCTGACGCTGTGGAGATCGGATCGCCGGCAGACGGGCCCGGAGAGCAGGGAGACGCTACAAGGGAGAAGGGATATCTGGCTTACTATGAGGTAAGTGAGAAATAAATTGTAGTCGTAGGTCGACCAGCTTAAGGTATAAATCCAGTGCATTATAACATCTCTTCAAGTCACAATGATTAGCCAAGCCTTATTTTCTTATCCAAACCTTTTCGTCCATTGCGAAGTATTGTACATAATACTAAAATATACGTCATCAGTCTATCTTTACTTATAATTTGCTTTTGGATCCCTCAAAATCAATAAAGTCATCATCTCAAAGATTGTATAAAACAAGAGTTACAAAAAAATCCCCACTCACAGATTTGCGAGGCCCTCAAACCCAAGACAAAGAAACGCCAGGCATCTGACGAGGACAGTGAGGAGTACTCCGATGAGGAGGAGGAGACATGGACCGTGATGCACCCGAACCCCGACGCGATGGGCCCCGTCGCCTACAAGGGCAACCAGTGGGTGGGGTACGATGATGAGGATATCGTCCGAAAGAAGGCTGCATACGTCGCTGAGAATGGACTAGGAGGTAAACACTATTTATATGTGATTTTATTGTGAAAAAAAAAATAAGACTTCAAGAAGTTTTGTTTAGATAAACAATAATTTTGACAATTGCTCAAGTTTTAATTTAATAAAAACTTAACTTTTTTTGTTATTCAGGCATTATGTTCTGGTCTATCGACAACGACGACTTTCGCGGCACGTGCCACGGGAAACCTTACCCGCTCATCGAAGCCGCCAAGGAGTCCTACTTCGCTAAACTCGGGTGAGTCTTCTATACGTCCCTGAAAATAACAGTCACCTTTCAAACAATAGGTAGCTCAACCAAAAACTTAATAAACCTTTGTTTTAGCTGTAAAATTTATTAGCTGGCTACCCTGAGAAGAAACGTAGAAACAAACTCAGGGGTCTACTAAACTGCCTACAAGTCAGATAATGTAGGTTTTCATAGTGAGTAAATCAATGCAGTGTCTTTTCTGGACTGGCCTTTGGAAGAAAGAGCCAGATCGATCTGAGCATCTAGAGTCTCTTACGGCCGCTTTCTATATTCGATCTCAATCCCTAATTTACGGATCGAGATTGACATTTGAATCCATTTCCAACTTTTAGTGTTTCTATAACCGATCCATGGATCGTTTTCTCGATCTTTTTCTTCAATCTATCTTTGGGAGGGCGGATCGAGATTTTAGATTGGTATTTGTACGAAAGTGACAGTTATGCGTTTTCTATAACCGATCTCTGGTTTTGACAAATCGATTTTTGACGTTTTTGATCTATAATTGCGATCCCCAATTTTTCACGGATTGTACTGAGAAATCTGTGAAAATGGAAATATTTTCAAGTGATAGTGATAGCGATCTTGAAGTATTAGCTCAGCTATCGGACTGGGATAGTAGTGACAGCGACGAAGAACAAACTCTGTCCTCAAAATTTGTAATTGTGATTGTGATGTATCGAGTGGCTGTTTTTTTTTTCTGTACTTTACTTGTAAACGGGGGTCAAGGATTTAAGCTGAAGACCAGCGCTCAGTAATTCTTTTGGATTGCTAAGCATAAGCTGATGCTTTAACTTTTTTGCTTTCGGTATTATAGTTTTTGTGTACTAAGTACACTTTTACCAATATCTGTAATACTGGAATCAATAAATAACGATTAAAATATTCTCGTTTTCATTTATTTATTTAAAACCATGAAGTATCATTACAGGGTTTACCCTAATGCGACAACTTAGAACTTAAACTAAACAAAAATTGCAACACATTACATTATTAAAAACACGTCAGTCTGATTTCGAAGAAGTTGGTGGTGTGGAGAGCAAATTCGTTCTCGCGGTAGGAACCAGCAGTAGGTGCGGGCCTCGCCGCCCACTCCGCCACTCAAGCACTGCAATACTTCCGGGTGATTCTCCACTCCACGAAGCACCTTCACCAAGAAGACGACCAGTGCAAACTCCCGTCTCATATACAGTTGATTATTGCCAACCATGCCCAGAACAAACAGAGTGGGATCCATGTAGGTAGAACGGATACACCCCATACAGTTTCTTGTACAGATGGCGCGTGAACTTATTCTGAATGCGCTCGAATATTACCGCTGTATTCTATTCTATAGCTGAGACATCGGAAAAACAAACAACAAATAAACTTGCGATTTTAAAATATATTATGTTACTGTCAAACTGACTGACAACTTTTCGATTGACTGACGTTCCGTTGCTCATCAATAAACGTTTATTGTCGTTTATGCTTTTTCTAATCTTCAGGTAGAATATTATAGTATTTACCGCTACGACTTCCCAATCTTTTATTTTTGTATTTTGTGGAATTTCTAGTGATTATACATAAAATAGATAAGCTTTAAGAAAAAAGCCACCATTTTACTCATTAATAATCGCTGAAGTACTTTTTCTGCACATGCGTAAAACAAAACGTTTAGCAGGGCGATCTATCCGTTTTTTTTCGATGGATTTCGAGACGAGATCGATTAAAGAAATGCAGATTCAAGCTCAATCGAGGGATTGAAAAAAATCTGGATTGATCGGAATCTTAGATTCGGGATCGAATATAGAAAGCGGCCGTTAGTCGATAATAAAAAGCAGAAAAAAGTCAGAAGACTTAAACAATAGCAACATTTAGAGTTTCATTTATTAAGAGGTTAATCTTTTACTTTGTTGGACAGGTCCACAGATAACGTAATAACGGAGAAGACAGCTGTCGCTCGTCCCTCCCGCAGGAAGAGCAAGCCGAGAAGCAGCACCACGACGTCGACTACCACTCCCAAACCCACCAGTGCTGCCAAGTAAGATTCTTTATTAATGAGCCTTAATGCAAGTGATAAAATGTATCTTAATATTAACGTCATAAAAGTCATTGTGCTACCACTATAACAAAGTGTGGTAACCTGTATACAAAACTTATTCTAATTGAGTATTCTTATCCCCAGGAGCAACAAACGCAAACCCAGTCCCTCAGTAACGAGCACCACTCCATCATGGAACATCATCACTCCGGAACCACCGACTACTCCCGACCCAGGATCAGGTACGAACCAAACTTTCAATTACCATGATAAAGGATTTGTAGCCTATTAACCTTTATACCTACTTATTTAAAATTACCATCTTAAAAACAATAAAGTAATGAAGAAACCCGAATCACTTGTAAAACACGAAACAGCGTTTTGTTTTTTGGACTGGATGGACCGATTTTGTTCATTTTTTCCTTTAACGTGAAATAGCCGGCATTCGATCTTATTGAAATTTCATCAGGTTTGGCCCAATACTTTTAATTTGAAGTCGGTTATCTGTTTTTGTTCTTATAACAATATTGTTTTTCGCAGACTTCAAGTGTACTGACGAAGGTTTCTACCCTCACCCTCGCGACTGCAAGAAGTACTTCTGGTGTTTGGACTCCGGGCCCTCGAACCTTGGCATTGTAGCGCATCAATTCACTTGTCCTTCTGGTACTTAAACCTTTCCATTTTTCGTTAGTTTTTAATGGCAAAAGATATATTACTAGTTTTTACTATTGCTGTTTTTTTTAATAACTCAAATACTTTTGTGGTTGTCTTACTTAATATTACACAAAATTATATAATATTATAACACTATAATTATATTATAACACTTCCAGTTTCACTGACTGAATAACATCAACAATGCTACCAAAATCAAAAAGAGGATGCTCTTAATTACACTCCCCACCTTCCCTCAGGTCTTTACTTTAACAAGGCGGCCGACTCTTGCGACTTCGCTCGCAACGTACCCTGCAAGAAGTCAACTCCCACCACGAAGGCGCCCACCACGAAACCTCCCACTACTAAGACTGTTCCGACTTCCACAACGAGTACGAGCACGACCTCGACGACTACTAGAAGACCGCTCAGACTTAGTACGAAGAGCTCCTCGCTGTTCAGGACCACATCCACAACTACTCCAGAACCAGAGGTGAATATTTGAGCTATGTTTTTTTGAGTGACTCCCACACATCGTAGTTTAATCATTGTGCTTGCAAGCTGCTGATTTTTTAATAAATACGTTTTACAAACATTAAGTTCTATCCTTATTATTAACTTTTATAGACTGAAGAAGAATACGAAGAAGATTCAGTGGAAAGCGGTGATGAAGATGCAGAAGACCCCAGAGTTATCAAAGAACTGATCGACCTCATTAAGAAAGTTGGTAAGTATTCTGAACTTACTCTATTTGATAAATCGACAATACATGTCTGATAGTACGAAGTCAGTCAAATCTCATTTTAATAATGAGGGATTTAAACCCCTGAGGGAAAAAACTATTCAACGTTAAAAAAAATCCTTGCGTAAAGTAACATAATCGGAATTGTGATTGGAGCTTCCCTTTATGCAAAGTAATGTGTTGATTAAAGTGATACGTTATATGACTTTGGCATCAAAATATTCTATCATCATCACATACCGTTATATAAATTAAAAAGGTCATAGATTTTCACATGCATATATCGTGTCCAGGTGGTATCGAGCAGTTGGAGAAGCAGCTGGGTCTGGGCGACAGCGCGAGTCCCGCGGCCAGCACAGACGGCGCTCCCACCACCACGCCCTCCGCCTTCAGCAAGAAACTCTACCAGAAAGTACTCGAGAGGACTCGTGGCAGGAACAAGTATGAAACATCCCATTGTAGTTTATTGAATCACCTCCCATGAATAGAGTAACATTAATAGGAAAGAGGTCTTCATTAGCTGGTAGCTGATCTTTATTAATTGTAGTCACACGTTTGGATGAAAAAGTCTCTTCATGTAATGATAAAATATTAACTGAAATTAACAAGTTATCACAGAACAACAATGGTATTGTTGAAGTATTTCTAGATGTGTATACTTACTAATTACTATGTCTCCGCAGATACACTGGAATCAACAGTATTCTCGAAGGCTCCGGACAGAACAGTCGCCGCGGACCACAAAACGCAGGAATAGAACCTTCAAGCGATAAAGATAAACTGTTGAAAAAGGACAGACCTCAGTAAGTAAATGTTTGTCACACACGAATACTTCAATTTACCTAGTAAAATTACCTGAAATTCTGCCCAATCAAGATCTTCCACACAAATAAGAACAATAAATACAGTTAGAGCAATGTAGTTTAAAATGCAAAATTTTAGGCGCCACGAACGATACATTACTAAGTGGCATTTAAAATTCTTCATTTGTCTCTAAAATTCATTTGACTGAAGTTGTTGTTTAATACGTCCATTAATCGCAAAATAATCATCCAGATATACGACAATCAACCGTCAACGTGGTTCCACATCAACAACCGAAGCTGCCGAAGACAGTGAAGAGGTTGAAGAGTCTTCGGAAGAGGTTGTCGAGCAGGTCCTGAGGTCGAAGGCTGTGGAGACAGAGTCCAGAGTGGGCACCACCGCTAAGCCACTGCAATACGTTAACATTCGCAGAGCGAGGCCAACCACTCTGAGTACTTCGGACACTGCTGATGATACTGCTTCCAGGTAAGAAATGTCGTTTTCTTATTTCAAATATTATAAAGAATATCGAAATCATTGATCAAAAATTTGTAGTTACACCCTCAGTTGACATAAAGAAATAACTTGTCACTCAGCCAATTAATATGGAAACTAAATAACTCATCCTCTAATTATTACAGGAACGCACTGTTCGAGAGATCTGAGCCATTAGTGTCAGTATCAGACACGCCAAACTCGTTGGACATACTGAGCGCAAGAAGAGAAAATGTACCAGAGTACGTCACCATCAGGAGACAGCGACCCACTACCGAGGAAACCACTACTGTGCAGTAAGTATCAAATTACTTAAACTTTTATTATTCTTATAAATACATAAATCAAATTATATATTTATAAACACACATCTGGGTAATCGAATCAAAGTATCAAACCCTCGATAGTACAAGTATAATAAAACCAAGTACAAAGTTTAAAAAATAATAGAGTCCTGACGATCCATATTTTATTTCTAGATATCAAAATTCTAACGAAGAAGAAGAACTACAAGAAACAGCATTAGAAAGAGAAATATCGACACAGCCTCAATACACATCTATTGTGCGATCTCGCTCTACACTCCGTCCCACTGAGGAGCCAACCGATACCCCTCTCCCTAGAATACGCTCCACCACTGTACCTACCGAGGAAACCAGTAGCCCCGATCCAACCACCGTACTAGCTGTCCAAATATCCTCTTTACTGAACTCCCCAAGCACTTCCGAAATCGAAACACCCGAGACTGAAGCACCTGCTACCACCACTGTCGCTGAAACAACCACTACAACGACCACAACAACTACGACCGCTGCTCCTATAAACACTCGTCGTCCGCTGATCAGACGGCGGGGATCCACCACGCCATCACCATCAAGCACGGCAGCGCCATCAAGCATCACGCAGGTGAGTCAAAGGAATTATACTTTTGTAAGCCGCCGACGACCTTTGCAAAGACCGAACGAAATATCTTCGGAGTCAGACGGTTCTGCTGAAGTGTCTCGTAAAATTAGGTCAACTACCCCTGATAGTCGCGAATTAGACGACGAGGCTCGAGAACCAAGTTCTAGGAGGTTTAGAAGTAGGTTCCAAGTTGTACCGGATCAGACTGCGCGAAGTGATGATGACTCTGTTCCTGCTGCTGCATCACCTGTTTCTCGAGGCCAATTCAAAGCCCAAGTTCTGAACCCAGATGAACTGATTTCGTTAACTCCCATTGAAGTTGAACCACAGTTTGTTCCAAGACAGACCTTTAGCTCAAGAACTGAGAGGCGTTTCCGTAGACCTAGTACCAACAGTCCTGTAGACTCAATACCTGACAGTGAAGGATCTGCTGCGACCGTTGAAGTAAGACGACCCACTCTCCTGCCGCGAGGCCGCAGCCGATTTACAATCAGCTCAACTACTGAATCTTCCGCTCAGTCACAAACTGTGTCACCTCTGGCCCAAAGGAGACCAACATTTGCGAGATTCACGCCACGTCCGTTCACACGATCAACAATACCAGACGACGATAACATTGACGCCACTGAAGAGACGTCGACGCAAAGGATTGCATCTCGCGTGCCTTTTGGTAGAACAAGGCCAACTTCAATAGGTTCACCAAATATTGTTGCTAGAAAACTACCATTCCCATCTCGTCAATCAACTACTCAGCAAACTTTGGCTGACGAGGAAGACGACGATGAACCAGAAACTAGAAGCGATGATATTTTACTTTCTGAAAGTGCAAGAGAAGAGAAGGAACACGATGAAAGCGATACAGAAGATGGTACTGAAGCACCTAAACGTAGAGTAATTATTAAAAAGATTAGGAATAATGATGCAGGTATCGCGTCTACTGAAGCTGTCCCTATAGATGATTCCGGTAAAAAGCGTTTTAGGGTAATAAGACGAAGACCTTCGTCTACCACTCCGGAACCTGTAGTTTCAACTGAAGCTCCAGCTTCTCCAGCCCCACAAAGGATTCGCAAAATTATACGCAAAAAACTCAAACCTGCCGAAGAAGATCCAGAAATAACGGCAAAATCTGTTGGATCACTGAATACATTCAAAAGCTCTACAACTGAAGAACTGAACTATGGTGAAAAGACTCGCCCGCCAACCACTACAACTGCTGAACCTACAACAGAGCCAATCATAGAGGAAGTAACAGAGTTCTTGAAAGAGAAAAAGATTGCACAACAGATACAAGAAGTCAAGCCTGAAATTCAAGAAGACGTTACTGAAAAATCAACTTTAGCTGCAGAAGACAATCAGGAAGAAAAGACAATTGAGGACACTACCGTCATTCCTACAGACACTGAACAAGACACCAAGGACGAAATCTCTAAAGCAGAAGAAACTGGTACAGAAACTAAACCTGTTACAGATACAAGTGACGACTCTGATAATACGGAAAATAAAAAGGAAGCTGCTGACCAATCTGACGAAACCAAAACTGAAAGTGACGCCAAGCCTAGCACTGAAGATAAACCAGATGTTACAGTAGTGTCTGGAGATGCAGCCGTTGATATTTCAGAAAATAAAGAAACTACTGTCTCTGATTCAACTGCAACCGAAGTTGATAGTACACAGCCTGAGACGACTACGGTAAGTACTACCGTTTCTACATCAAGATCTAGGTTGCCTTACAAGCCGCGGAAGAAACTCTACACACCGTCAACAGAAGCACCAACATCATCTACATATAAAACCTATAGCAGAAAATACAATCCAGGAGTTTATACAAGTCCCCCTTCAGCTGATAGGCCTTCCTTTAGACCAGCCGTAAGCACACGACGACCATTCTCTGCAAAATTATTTACAAGAAAACCATTTACTCCTAGAACCACTCAAAAAGTAGAAGATGAAGAAGAATATAGTGACGATGAACTGTTTGAAGAAGAACCGGAATCAGACAACCCCTTCGTATTCGTACCACAAAATCAACTGTTCACCAGGAAACCTGATTCCTTTGAAGAAGATGATGAGCTAACCGATGAAGGAGCCAATTCTGAGGAACTATTGGATGAAGAAGAAGGACCTTATGACGATGAGGCTGTAGAAGAGGAAGATACACCAACCAACAAGTTTTCTCCAACCACAAGGAGGCCAGGATTCAGACCTCGGGTAGTAAACTCAAATACATTCAGAACTTCGACCACTACCACAGAACTACCTAAGAGATTAGCAGGTTCTCAAAACAAAACTGGAATATTAACAAGATTCAGTAACAAGCCAGTGACTGAAAAGAAGAGAGTGCAAAACGTGCCACCTGGTTATAATTCTCCCGTTGCGGGTGCTAGACCTAAGCCGTCCTTAACTAATGCTAGAAATGCAACACAAACAACTGAGAAAGAATCTACAACGACAACTGCATCAGTGACTGAAAATGAAACTACATTAGTCGATGATGATTACCTATCAGCCACTGAAACAACTGTGTCAGATGACAAAGAACTTACAACTTCAGACATTATATCTACTACTAATGCCATTGAACTGGAAACAGCGACTTATGAAATGGAAGTTGATAACAGTACTGATGATTACTTAGAAAGTCCAGAAGGAACTACAAGTTACCCGACTACTCAAGATAGTACAACTGTTGAACAAACTGAACCTGTGAGAACAACTTTCGTACATTATACTTATGCGAATACCGTGCCATCCACTGAAACGACAACTGAAGCTGTACCCACAACTACCCCAACAACCACAACGACCACCACTACTCCTCCCCCTCCAATTATTAAAACTCAATTCGACAAATTATTCTCTATCAGTAGAGTTGTTGAAGTTAATTCAAAACTTGATAAACATCGCCTTAATAAAAACAATGAAACAACTCTTATAGAAGAAGGTAAAATTATGGTTGAAAAGAAACCTGTCATTGATAAAATTGGTGAAGTTAGTAGATACAGTTTGATTAAAATTGTAGAAGATGAAATCCCTATTTATCTAACTAAATTCGGTCACGTATACCCAGTAGAGCACCCACCAGACAATCATATACGTATTGATGAAGCGAGAAACGCCAGGGCCTTAGTCGAAACTTTTCCAGACACCATTCCTAGAGAAAACCTTGTAGCTTCAGAAAGTGTGAACGAAGCATACAGACACGTTAAGGTCACTGATCCAAAAACTGAAGCTAAAGATGTCAAAGGTCATGTAGAGCATTTACCGAATGATGAGTTCTTAAGTTACGTGAATGTTGACAAAAAAACCGATAAAATTGATGACCCGCTATTCGCTCAATGGCAGTTTGTTCCAGCTGCATATGAAAATGAAAAAGTCAGAGCTGCCAAACATTTTGAGATTGTCACACCACGATCAATGAGAACCAATCCCTCTACTTTACCATTAGAGGGCTTATTCAAAACGGAGAACCCGCTTATGGCTCGTCAATTTAATAACGATAATAATCAACCATTTGTTGTATACTCTGCATCTGTGCCAAAACAAGAAGAAGAGGCAAACATTGTCAAAGTATCAGTTCTGAAACCTGAAACTGGTCGTAGCATTGTCACTTTTGCAAAAGGCCAAGAATTTAGTGGAGGTTCCAATGATGAGGAGAGTACTGTGAAATACCCTGTAAACATATCTGTGTTACCGCAAACCTCAGAGAGTACTACAGCATCTGCACCTTCTACAACAACCACAACAACCTCAAGTACCACAACTGTCCCAACCACTACTGGGTCATCCAGTCCAATCATAGATTTATTATCTACAACTCAAGTCACTACTGAAATTCCCACGACAACTTCAACAGACGCTCCATCTACCACAGAAACATTACCTGAAGAAACCACAACAGTAAAGATATCGCCTCTTGATGCCAAACGGGCGAAATTCGCGTTCCCAAGACGACAAATCATTAAAAGCTCAAACTTAACCAGATTAAGCAATGGTCCCAGAACGTTCAAGAAGATTAACGCCACAGTTGTATCAAATGCGAACCAGAAAGCCAACAAAACCACTTTCAGTCCGACAAAGTCTCGTTTTACAGTCAACAGGGTACAGAACGTTCCCGTAGACTTGAAAAAGAAAAGTAACAGCCCTAAAGTAGCGCCTAAGACGTTTACCACACCAAGGCCTTACACCACAGAAAGTCCAAAGTCGACAACTGAGAGGAAACTATTCTTCAAACCAATCAGACCTAACTTCAGACCAGCCTTTATCCCTAGAAAAACCACTCCACCCGTCACTGGGGACACTTAATACCGTAGAATCTAGTTTTAACTAGTTTTATGCGGCTCCCACTAGTAGGATCCGGTTTCTCTGGCCATAATACATTGATCGACTGATATTGTTTTCTAATTGGTATGTAATACGCAGGCATCGTCCGACTCCGAAATATTACGATCGCGAAAATAGTTTTAAAATTGTCAACAATTTATAATTCACGACAATTTAATTGAAACATGGTAATTTTTAAAATACTCTTCTGATGGGATGACTTGTATATATAGGTATACAACATCATTATAGTCATATGTTAGAGATTTGAATAGCTTTAAAAATAATCTAGGTTTTTAATGAAAGTTTTATTGTACCAAATAATTATATTTATTAGTTCGTTTTGGTAAAAGAGACTTTCACATTACAAAATGTCATAGGTTACGATTAGCTTACATTTATTTAAAGGTTTCATTATTATATTAATAATTATTAATCGTTACCATTAAAATGTAAATATGAATGGTTAGGATTGGGATATTTTTGTAATAATTTGAATGAAATATTGTAACATTCAAAGAAAGGTCTGTAATAAAGTATTAGAATATTATTTCTTATGTTATTTTAGTTGTAATCAAACTGTTTTGTGCTATTGCGTTGTGTTGCACCCTTCTACAACCTACTGTGTGTTTATGTGACGTCACAATATCCTTAAATTTAGTGTTTAAGTGTTTCACGACGACGTTTATTTTGCGATTTTACTTGCGTTGCTTGCTTATGCTTGTGCGTCTTATACGGGAATGATCAGGTAAGTGCATACTTTATTATTTTATATCCAGCTCCTCGAGCCAAATGACATTTCGACTACACTCAAACGTATGGAAATGACATTACGTTTCTAATTAAGTCAAGTTTGACCTGTCATCTCCATACGTTCCAGTGTTATCAATTGACGTTTTCCATGGTAGAAAAGTAAATTCTATTCTTCTATCTTCTGTCGTGAACTAAACAAGGACGTCATGTCGCCATGATAATAACAAATTAAATTCGTTTTCATTTTCGGAGGTTGATCAAGAGCTTACGAATCATCTTTTGAACAGAAAAACAAACAAAAAATAATTAAAAAAACTAAAACAAACTCTTTACTATACATATATTATAACCAACACGATTTTATCATTTAACAGAATTTAATAATAGGTTTCTTTTGTATCTTCTGTATTTAGAATGTTTTGTCGACGCCTTTTGGAGGCATTGTGCTATTTTTTATTAAGTTTAAAACAATAGTCGACCATTATCGACAGACAATCGGCTCACATAATCAACAAGTTTCTCAGTGGCGTGTCAAAAATCATTGTTGCTTGACTTGCATGGACATTTCATTAGAAATTGTGCATCGAATGTACAAAAAGATTTGTTCGCATGGGAAGGACTATTTGTTTTGTGATCATAATACTATACGCAGCAGCATTTTATACGCTATGAGAATTAAAAGACTACTTAGATAAGAACATAATGATACATTATATTTGGCACTAAAGATATCTCGGTTAGTAATGAATAAACGGTTTAGTTTATTTAGTATTCGGATCAATATTTCTAGAATCTTCTGTTAAATCTAAGTTCTAAAACTGTTGTACGAACGGTCCTTAAAGCGTTTGAACGTTATGTTCTTTTAATTGGATAATGAATCCTTTGCTTGATCTATGGAGACAGATTTATTTGAAATAAATAAATCAGAATCAGAAATCAAATCAATACAATTATTTAAAGTTGGCAAAGTTGCATAGCAGTTTTAAAGGTTGTAACGAATGGGATAAAATAAAACCAAAAAAATTAAACATTAATAATTTATTTCATAATTTCGGTAGTCCAATTTTTCTTACACTGTGTAGCTAATCGAAATAGTTGTATTTTACATTACATAAAGTAGGGAAAATTAAACCTTGAACAAATTATAAACTAACAATTTTCACTAAAGTCATACTCTATATTTAATTTACACAATTACCTCGTCATGGACCTTTTAACTAACCATTGAAACATGCAACGAACAAATGAATAAAGCAGTTTAATAAAACATTGAATTCATTTTAATATTGATTCTTTCTCAGTACATACATAAATGACGAAACTTGTATAATTTTATGTCTTTGTTTAAGTCAATCGCATTCCATGGACTATTAAGAGCGACTCACTATTAAATAATTCAGATGTACTTACTCACTGCTGAGTCAGGACATAGTTATGATAGTTTTATTGCTAAACAATCACTGCTATTATATTGTAGGATCTTGTATTACAAATTAATTTGTAGCAAACAATATTCAGAAAGCTATAGAGTTATTATTAAATTAGGTCCTTCTTTATCCGTACCCAGAGAGTAAGACAAAACTTTATCTAAGGCTACGCTATCTATCCCTTTGCCTTCGACTGTCACTAAGATGAAGTTTTCATGGATGTTTTTCTGTTGCCGCTACAACAGAAAAACGGAAATCGAGGTGCAAGGGTTAGATTTGATTTGTCTTTAGCCTATTTGTAGAGAAGGCTCACAAAAGTGTCTTACTTCTTTCTCAGAACTTGAGTACCCTCTCAAAATCTCCAAAAATATTTTAGTCCAAATTAGTATCGTTTCAAAACTAGCTTAAATAGGCACACACTATTTAAAAATATTTTTATCTCATGACCAAATACGAGTTAATTAGGTCTCATTATAAAAATGACCGCGCAGCAATGACCTGCATTGCATTAGAATTTTAATCACATGTGAGATTGTCGCCGCTTGGTGCCCTTCACTTTTCATTTAAGCTAACTACCGATAAACTATGCCTAAACTCTGGGACTTATATCTATCAATATTTAGACATGTCGAGCATAGGAGCATAGGCACGCAGTCACTCCTGGAACTTGAAGGCAAAAAAGATTTTGTACAGGCATGTTTTGTATCTAGCATACAACTTAAGTATACACGACATAATTAAATGCCCAATAAAAAATCAAACAAAAAAGAAGACACAATAAAATCCCTGGCCTTAATGAGGTGTCAGCATGTTAGTCATCTAGCTTTTATGCACTTCAGACTCACAGCATAATGTGTGAATGATTAAGTGCCTAAGCGCTGTTATCTTAAAGTTATACAAACCAAAAAGTTCTCAACATTGCCCTAAATAACAATTTCTGCTTTCAAAAACTTGTATCATCTTTGTGTGGTCTTACTATACTTTCATATCAATATACAGTACATATATATACAGACAGTAGTTTCAATATAAATCCCTAGGCTAAAAACTTAGCTTCATCAATAAATAGCATGCGGTCGTGACTCCTAGTGTACCACCAGCTCTCAAAACAATTCTTTAACGGTGTGGGAAAGAGAGAGCGCATTACCTGTAGAGTTGCATCTCGCTTCTACAAACGCAGTACCTTTGAGAGTAGTGTGTGGTCCTTCTGCACATCTCGTAATACTTTATCAATGCTCTTCGTGATTCTCGTGTACAAACCTACGTGTTCATGTATTCATTCATAGTATACTTGTGTTTCGTCATCGAGCCTGTAGGCTGTATAGCAACGTTTTTGAAGTGATGCTGTAGTTGTGAATAATATGTATGCTGTCGAAGCTTTGAACCATGGAGAGATCATTTTTTTTAGGTCTATATGTCATTCTAATATGACTCATTTTGATTAATGTAATGAGATTTAGTTGTTTCAGTGTCTTTATTTATCATGTCAAATTATTAAAAGCGTTCAAAATCTATAGCATAGGTTTATTTGAATTCAGTAAAGTATGTTTTCGTAATACATTTTTAACACTACTACGATTTCCCTTCGCTGCTGTTAACTATTAAACAAAGGCAGACTGTCTTTTGTTTCAAAGACTCACTATCAATGTTCTAATGAATGGTAACTAGGTATAACTTAAACCCGGTAAAGATAAAATCTTTTTGAAAATTTTAAACTATAAGATATAAATCTTTATACTATTTTTCATAACGTAAATGATAGCCAAATTCTCTGTAAAGGCGTGATCATTCATAACACAAGTTTAAAAAACATTGAAAACCCTTTCATTCTTAAATTCTTTAGGAACATATTCAGTGTTTGATGCAAAATGATTTTAGGGCAATAAATAATTACCAAATGACTCAACTTTTCCCAATCTTCATACTTCTATGTACGTACTTACCAATGAATATGGAGACAAATATTACGATGTTTATGTAGTATCATCGCGACCCACTTGAGGGCCGGTTTGTAGGAGATATGAATATCAAGTAGGCTGCTCATTATATGTTATTTTCCTTATATTAGTAGACATTAGAGGAACATAGTATTAGAGGAACTTATGTAATAATATATTTGTCTTGAAGCTTAGGTACATCTGTTTTTGTATAGCATGTTTTGCGATGTTGATAAGTCATACGTAGCTTTTTCCTTCGATAAGTTTTAAATTACCTAGATTTTCTTTCATTTCTTCGCCATTGAAGTCCGTTTTTTATTCGTCTGGTTACCAGTAGCACTTATTGCTACTAATAATTGTATCATTTGGAAATCAAACCTCCTTAATTCAAATAAATCATAAAAATCACAATACTTTTTACTCATTCCTAAGTCAAAATATTATAACAGTTATTAAATTGTATTCAATAAATCTACTTCAGTCTGACGTCTACGAAACGTTTAATTTTTAAACGCTTAACCTTCCTTTTAAGTTTCAATCTAGTTTGTCACTTCAAACCTTCAATTTATGGCAGACCAATGAATAAAATCTCCCATAACGATTGAATGCTAACATTAAAAACGTTTATTGAAATGTTAACCTTTTCATATTCTCAGTTTTAGAATGCATTTTATGTTTATTAACAGCTATTGATTAAAAATTCAATTGGTATTATGTCGATATTTATTACTTTGAAATTGTTGCTATATATTTCAATCTGCACAGTTATTACCACTCTTCTTCAATACTTAATAATTTACTTCTCATCTTATAGTAAGTGAAAAATCACTTAATAGACAGAACGACATAAATATTTTTACATCTTAAAATATAGAGCTTTGGGTAGGGGTTGAATTAAGGAAACACGAAAATTGACTCAGTTTATTTAAATATCCCATAAATCTCTAAAACCAGTCATCATTAGTACTTCTTCTCGACGTCTCTTCTTGGTTCTTCACGTTTTCTTGTTCTGCATAACGCCAGAAGAATCTGGCGTTTCAGTTGCTCATTTACCTTCCATGTTTTCCTGAAACAATTTTAAACCAAACTTTAATATACTATCACGTTATTTTGTAGACTAATTTTAGATCAGAAAAAGACTGCGTATTTTATACACGGGAAACTACTATAATAATTATTTAAATAATTTTGAAAATATTAAGAAAAATTGACTACTAAATAAACACGGTAAAAATTAGTCATTTACATTTACTATACGCAGCCAATAAGAAAAGTAAAACTTTCATTACATCGTTAAAACATAAAAATAACATACAAATATCAAAACAAGCCTTATTCTAACAACCAAAAAGTTGATTATCATATCTCTCAACAAAACAATCCTACAATGCTAACAAGGTTTGTAAAACCACAGAGTAACATCGTCACAATATAGTTATTTTCTGTCTAGACTTAATTGAACACAGCTTCGTAGAGAATTGGTTCCCACGCACACCACGAGCTGATCAAGTGGAATGGCCGGTTTCACGATGCTACCACGATTTCACTACGCAAATACTTTAAGCGAATCTGTAGCTGTATTTAGTAATAATTCTTAACAGCGCGGGTAGCTGACGTCTTGTGGTACCTACATACTGCTATAGTCACTTGAATTGTTGAAAAAAGATGTAGATCCTTTATGGTTGATCTCGCTTGAGAGATCGATAGATTTAACGCTAACGGGTGTTATAATATGACTTATCTAAAGTACTAAGTATATGATTTTTATGATTTATATGATATGAATGTCGTATATCAATTTATTTAATAGAGCCCATGACAATACGTGACGTAATGAAGACATGATTGGTAAATTCATACCAGTTACTAAGTTTCCATATCACATGGATTTACCGCTTTAGTTTTATTTAAGGAAAACTTTTTGCTTCTTAAAATGTTTAATTAATATTCGTTCTAAAATACTCTAGAGGAAACCATAGTAAAAGCTATTGGCTAGACCTTGGCATTTATATGAGCTAGCCGCTAAACACAGTCCTAGCATGTTTGTTAATTTGAAACGCATAGCCTATGGTACTTTCTATAATTGGCACCTGTTCCTAACGTGCCTGAACTTTATAACAAACTAGAAATCCATGTTATCGGGCCAAGGAGACAGTGAATCAACAACAATCATTATTTAATTAATTTGAATATATTAAATTAATAAAATACTCGTTATCAAATCAATTCAATACTTCATAAACTCCAATATTTAATTTTATATCGTTAGTTAATTAGACAATAAATCATATAACTAATTAAAGGTGTCGTAAATATTTCGCATATCGACTACAGGCCACAATATCGCAGCATCCGAGAGAAAACCACTTTCTCTGCACAAATTACATGTTAAGCGAGATCTTATCTAACTGTTACGTCAATACACCTGATCTGTCGATTTTTACTTTTTAACTGTCATTTGAATGATCTATGATCGAACATTGGTAATTATGTTTTTGTGAATCGAAACATTCTGACAGAGATACTGTTTGTTATTCTGATATAAAGGCTTTATTTAGTGTTCTTAGAACAGTTATTTCTTTAATGATTTGTCGAGAATTCAAAGGTAGATAAATACAGAATAAAGAATTTCCCTTAAATCACGAAACCCTATGTTTGGAAAAAGGAAAAAAATGCAGTTAATTACAAATAATATAAAAAGAAAAATATGCATTATTTACAAAGCGTCAAAAAAGATATCCTCATCCCTGCCAAAGTCGGGAAACGTGCCCAGAAGGCTGGCTGCATTGCCACGTTGTATGGCAATGCTAATTCTTTGGGCAAAATATAGACCAGCCTTCTGATCACGTGTAGAGTCGACCAAACGCTTTGCGAGTTCTTTATAAAGAACTCGTGCACCTGGTCCCCATGTCCCGAACGTTTCGACCCCAAACGGCTCAAAAATATAATTACCAACAAGGTTATTATATTTCCGCCGTTTTAGGGCTTCCGCGGCTCCAGCAGCAGCGCCCGGCGAGACCGCTGAACTTAGAACATGGGATGGCGCGAGGGTGTCGACGCATGTCGCGTCCCACACCAAAGGCCGACCCAATTTCCAAGGCAGATATATTACAAATAATACAATGAAACCATTCAATTCTCAGACTGCACTTGAACCTGCGATGATTGCCTATAATATCAAATAAGCTGCCGAGGTAACTGAACAAGAATTTAAATTTAAGTTTAACATGACTAGTCTTACAGTGTACTTTTAATTTAGATTTTAATCACCACTTTCTTTGATATAGGCAAACAAATCTGATTAAAAGGCTAAATTCAGTCCCAATAAATACATCCTTGCAAACCAATGATAGTATCTGTTAAAGCAAACTTAAAATAGTAACCACGGACAAAAAAGATGTCTTAAAATACTTTTTAGACAATTCTTGTCTTAATTTAGCAGCAGCATTTACTATTTAAGTTAGTACAACAATTTTACTACTGTAGTGGGTGTATTGAGTACTATTGAGTCACCGTGTAACTGAGCATCTTGCGTAATAACATAACGAGGCGATCACAGATTATATCTGAGATAGTAGGTTGTATAAATATTGACGGATCGTTGAGTGACAAGTACACACGTTGAATTTCTTTTTTAGTACCTCTTCACCTGTTGATATTATATTTTAAACTTTCGTAGTATTTAGAATTATGAGTTTCTTACAATTATTAGATTTAGTATTTATGCTACGTCAAAGTCTCCTCTGTTAATTCGTCTGATCGTTAAATAAATGTAGCCTATATTACTCCCAATAACCTCCAGCATTTGCCACTAAAAGTGTCATTAATATGATCCAGCGAAAGAAAGCCTATAGAAAAAAAGAAAATTCAGAAAGTCCTCACTCTATTATCGTATTGCGTACTGCAATGTTTAAACTACGTATCGCACAAAACTAAGCTACTCCAGTTTCGTTATTACATTTTTTTTAACAATAACTATAATTAACAATTTTATTTATGAATGAATATTTCAAAATGGTGTCAGCTTACTATACTATAATCAATACACGATATTGTTTTATATTTAAAATGACTTTACATACGATTGATTCAATTATCCTTTACGTTTCACTGCATTCAAGAATCACAGAGATACCGATTCAAGTAGCATTAGCAATAATAACAGAGCAGACACACATTAAAACTGCAATCACTGAATTAACTATAATTACAAGTCATCTTACGACTCTTAACTACAACGTTTGCATTAATTAACCATTACACCGGTAAAAATATTGAGAACTTTACCACAATTACTCGGTTCCGCTTCCGTTTCGTTTTTACCCGGTAATTTGAAAACTAACAGGTATTTTTAACTGGTTCACATACATTCTCGGTACATTAACTGATATTAGTGATGTAACTACATTATGTAAGGCGCGTAAATAGGCTGTTAAGGACTTTTGTTAAACACCTTTGCCTCGTCATAAATATTAATTTAGTAATGTTTAGTCTATGGTTCAGACAAGTAAGGAGGTTGAATATTTATGGTCGTGTAACATATTTCTGTAATGATCTCTGTTTCCTGTACTTTAGAAGATATTTGCTGTTGTAACATGCGCGTAGTTTAAATAAAGTTAGGTTACATAAGATGTAATCTTGTGAAAAAATCTGCTTATACGCATTTGTGAGAAAATGAGCTCGAATATAGGCTGGTTTTAAATTAAATTGTTTTTGTTCTTGTTTCATAAAATTGCATTATTTATGTTGGAATTAAACTTAAGTATGTTATACATACAATATCTCGTTGGTGTTCATGAGAAATAATTGTATATTGTGCTAAAGGTTAATTTGCCTCAAATTAAAAACTATTCAGAATGATATACATATTATCTCTATGACTAAATAACAGTCTACATAAAAAAACCTCGTGATCCAAGTATAACATATAAACAGCCAGATAACTGCCGCAATCCAAATATAGTGTGCGCGTACGCAGCGACATCGTATCCGCAAACTTATGAAGCCATTGCGCATTCCTGTCATAGCAAGTTAGGGCCAACTCCGCTACAAATCATTTATGAACGCGATTAGATAAAACTGATCTTAGATATCGAGCAAAACCGAGAGATTTTCAGTTAAGAAAAGCTTGGACCAAAAGCTTCATTATATCCTCGATAAAGTAGAACTTCGTTTATATTTTTTCAGTATTTTGTTTCAATTGTGAAATCGAACGTTCATATTAACTCAAACTTAACTCTTGTTTAAATAGTGAAATCGATCTACCCGTCTGCAAACTTAGTTTAATGTACACACATGTTGAAATTCACCCTAAAATAAAAATACATTATCGAACTGATGCCTATACCTACACAATTACCTAACAGATAATTAAATGGAAAGCCAGTGATGCGACAAACGAGTCGCTGCGACTTTTTCGTCGGGTTGCGACACGTGTTATGCAAATTCCATTCATGATCAAATACCGACACACCCATGAGAGGTTTCCAATATACGTTTGGAGGGAAACTCGGAAAGCTGTACGTAATTATATGTTACCTATGAATACTGGCAATACTGCTATATAAGGTATTTAATAGGGCTCTTGAAAATTACATCATTTATTTTTTTGAATGAATTTTGTATGGACTTGGATGGCACCGTCCATACCTACTTTAGAGTCACAAAGCAAAACGAAATTTGCAATATCAGATAATACTTTGTAATAACAGTGCGAAATGGTTAAAGAAACGCTCTATATAAACCTTAAATCCCTATCAAGAATCTAATTTACAACTTTATAAACAGATGTCAAAATATTGTGCTGTAAATCAGTTAACCCAGATATCATAGGTAATCAATCAAGCATCAACGTCAAGCCACAAATGAGCAGTTTATTTGATCGTAGATTCCACTACCGATTCGCAGAAATGGATTTTCACATGATCAGAATGTTACACATTAAATCTTTGGATAGTACCGAAGAATATTAGGCAATGTTGAATACCTTGAGGAAAAGTTTTAGGGATACCACTTTTGTTTAAAAAAAAAGTTTGGTATGGAAGATGAAAATGGAATGGAATGTTTTTAATTTATTAGCAAAATACTGGTGAAGTAATAAAAATAAATTCGATTTCATAGATTTTAACCAGCGAGTTATCTACACTTAATAACTTCAAGTAGCGAGTTTTTCAGGCATATTTTAAAAGTTACGGTAATGACTTTAGGTGGGCAGTATAGTTTAAAATATTATTGCAATCTAAAGTATCGATGGAGTAGATATTACAACTTAAACCTAATCAACTCGATATACCGTAGATCGGTACAGATATTTCTAAAATACAATGCGTATTAAGCCCACGCATACTTCATGAATAATAATGCCTCGTCAATGAAACAATTCCTAATCAATTTGCCTAACATTTTCGGGTATTATTCGAGTAAATATCGCATATTTTGTAATCGACCCAAGGTTTAGAGAAGTGCAAATCAAACATTAAGTAATGCTATGTAGTTCATGAAGAGATCACGAGTACATTGCCAAATTGGTCTAGAAGCTAATACAACTTACGCAATTATAAATTTTACGACATTAAAAGTTAACATTATTTTTTCCAATCGATTCTAGTACCTAAGTGTATCGATAAATGTTGTCAATATAAAACTCATTAAGTTACGTATACTTCGTGCGGTTTGGCAACCATTTGCGAACATTTTTTTATGCTTTTATAGGTTTTTTCTCATGTAACTTGCCAGTGGGTGTTGGGTATCGGGTTTTTCTGCATGTCAACCAAATCTAATTTATTTTATGGGATTTTAAGATATATGAATGTACCTACGAAACTGGTTTTCGGTCGGTGAACGAATTATTTCGACGAGAATCTTTAAGCCATAATTTACATCTCGTAGAAAAAACTGGAGGATAAAATATACCCACACATAGGAACTTTTTGACAACATATTCAAACAGTATTACTATTCTGCAATAAATCATGTTCTTTGCTTACAAATAGCACATTACCATAGCCAATAGTTCGATGTCGCAAGAAAACTTTAAAAAAGTTAGCTGTCACAATATGCGCGGGAAATGAGAACTGTCACACGGCTGACGCAATGGCCCTTGAGGAAAATATTTTGAATACGTTATTTACTTAAAATTTATTTTTATAAATAACATCATCGAAATTGACTCCGACATTTCTGACGTGCTGTAAACAAGAATTTTATTTAACATCCGTACAAATTTAATAATAATTTGTTACTTGGTATTTTTTGGAAAGTTATGAAAGTTTATGATGCAAAAAACATGCTAGGGGTGTACTTCAATATTTTTCTGCTGTACATAACTGAAAAAAGACAAAATAAACGAAATAGCAGAAGCACTCTAAGAATTCGCTTTAAAATTAAATAAATGTTAAAGATAAAAAATATTTATTTAATTTAAAAATACAAGAAAAGACATTTTGAATCCTTTGGAAATCATGTAGCCGATTTTATTCCACTCTAAAGAGCTTTCAGTTCCGTCTCCGCTTCGATCCAAGTGTTTACATGTTGAGTTTAACAAAACGTTACTTCGCAGTGACCCAGTCTACGACACTAAATGTTGTATCGACAGAAGGACGCATGTTTTACATATTTAGTAGTTGTAAAAACCACGTGCTTCAAGGTCAGCCGTTCAGTCACGTCTTAACGAATATTTTAGAGATTTTTTTTACATAAGTAAATATTATAATAAGGATGGAAGTGCTTCGTAGTTTTATTAATTGTTTCCTGATGTTTTAGATATTTTCGTGATTATTAAATTAATTTATTTTTGTGAGCGTTTCAGTCTATTTGTTCGTCTTAAACCAAATTATAATGTGTGTTAACTTGTACTTTTAATCAGTAACTAAACATAAAATAATAATTGGCAAAAACCAGTTATTGAGACGTTAACTTAACGAAAACCAAACACCCAAGTTTTACACAAATTTTCTTTAATAATTAGAGAAAAATTACATAAATTGAGGATAAACTATCAATTCTACGTGGTCTATGGTTCAAAAATTAAAAAAAGAAAGTAAAGATTTTGTTATAACCTTTAAGCTGCTGCCTGACTTGACAAAGAAAGATAGAAATAAATAAATATAAAATAAAGTAGCAATTTCACAAAGAATTTTAACCCCTGTTAACCAGGAAAAACAAAGGTGGATTCACTTAACATTCTTTCGAGTTACATCGTAAAGCAATAAGATTGTTATCCAGCACTCAGTATGACCTTTAACTCAATTCTCGATGTGTGTGTGACTGGAATACATTCATGAGGATAACGTAAACATGTGTTTACATGTGCTATACGTACCTGCATGGAGTATCGATGGTAATATGTGACGACACTTGGTTCCAATGTTGGTAATAGTATACCAAGTATTGGGCCAATGGAAATATTGAAGCTATGGTAGAGTCTACGCGACAGATGCTAATATATTACGTCAATTGGTTCTAATTTTGGTAATAATACACCAAGTATTGGGCCATTGTGCCAATTGAAGCTATAGTTTTTTTTTTAAATGAGAAATAATGACGTTTAAAACCGTGAATAGGTTTTTCCATGAATTGATTATATGCTGAAAATGATTTGGCAGAAATAAGGGATACTTAAAATCTATACTTTTCTAGCGATTAAGTTAATTAAAAACGTTACCTAGCTAGCTCATCTCTTTCATAAACGTACCTTAAGTTAAATTCTAAACTTAAAACCTAATTGGTAGTTTCGAAATTTGCATTAAACGCTAATAAATTACGTGATTGTCGTAAAGACACCTCTTTGTCACGTGAGTTTGCTCAACACAAGCTGCGACCGACTTTACTAATATACCTATATAGTATTTAGTAATATAAACCAGTACAGCTTAAGTGCTTAGGCCTCAGTCCCGTTAGAGAATCTTCAGGGCCACGTACACAACACTTCAAGAGAACAAGCTTCAGTAAAATATTTTAACTCTAATTCTATCTATAATATATTCTACACAAGTTTTCCCACGTTTTTATACACTAGCTTTTTAAATCTATTAATTTACAAATAGGCTCAAGTGAAAAACATCAGATGTAATAAGTATTGCTTCGATATCAGTACAAAACAACAAGTCGTTTTTCAAGTGATTTGCTTACCCGACATTTTTAAACATATTTTCTTGAAGTAAATGAATGAATGAATTCTGTTATTATCATAGTCGGCCGTGATCCGATCATCACGTACGTCGCAAGGCCGACGAGTCCAACTGGCGCAGTAACGCTTGTCCATACAACAACTCTGAACAAATCAGAACAATTAACTACTTGTAAATAAAATTATTTCCGTATTTTTTCGCACGAACCGGTTTATGTTTTGAAGTTATTATTTTTATGAGAGTGATGAATGATGCTGTATCTTTGGCACTTTGTTTTTATTCGTCACTGGTTGATTTGACAAGGATATCAGTGAATTGCAAACAATAATTTTTCAAAACGCTATTCATACAAAGATTCGAATTTAGTATAAAAATACACAGACGAATCTAATTTGAAAAATATACCTACACATTTTTTTTTAATCCTATGAAATGTAATTTATGTATACCGACCATCCAATACCAAGAAACGTTGATTGTATTTCAATCTTAATATAAACTAATATAGAAAGTCCCTATTCAATTGAAACTTGATTGCAATATTAACTGTAATCATTTGCTATTAAGTAAATTGCATATGGACATAACTTTACCTATCATTAGTATTACATAACAATATGTTAGCTCTAAACGAATATTATTATAGGTCATTAATATTAGTTATGGGTAATTAACAATGTTGTCTTTATATCACAAGTAATCGCAAGACTTTTGCTTTGTATCATCGGGAATATTTCACAGTTACACTAACTGAAAGTGGCGTATGTGTCAATTTGTTCTCGCTGTCTGCGAAACGGCTGAACGAATTTGTACAGGGATAGGTTCAACACTAGATTAATATTTCGGTTACAACTTTTCTATTTTTTGGTTAATTTATAATATAATAATTTAATCTATGTAAAGTGCATGGACAATGTCACTGGCGAAAACTAGTTCATTAGTTATAAATGTTGGTATGTCAGTAACGCCTGTTTTAATGAACTGCTTAACATAACCAGAAACTGATGCCTTGAAGAACTAGTTATTGTAATCTGCCCTATTCTGATGTGTAATATTAATACAAATATCTGTTGTGACTTTGAATTAAGTACCTACTAAGGTGTGCCTCCTAATAGAAGGCAATTTCTACAAATTTATTTGTATTAATTGGGAGCTGATAGTAATATTTAAATGGAATCATATAGTAATGACGGAATTAATAAGGTTTGAAAAATTAATGAAAGTGTGTATGTGCAAATAATAACAATAAAATCAGACAGTACAATAAGTATTATGTGTTGAGATGTTTATGAGCAATCATAGAAAATAGATGACAATTATTAAATAAAACATTTAATAATTTTACGTCACTTTATACATTATATTGAAGTAATACCTATTGTTCCCAAATGTGTTACAAAGCAAAGCCTAGGATTATAAGGATTTTACAGCTTACTCTAATGAATACTCGAAACAGTGGAGTCATAAAATATCAAATTAAATATCACGTTGAGATTGATCAGTGATTTAATAACCCCAGCCTAGCCTAGGCTATATAACAAACACAGTATATAATTACAAAAATGATTACTTAAAAGGACCATTTAAATCGTAATAACTTAACAGCCAAAGCTAAAGCTCCTCTTTTTTACGTTTGTAGTAGTTTTGACGGAGAGATACCACTTTACGCAATTTAGTGAGGTGTGTGTGTGTGTGTGTCTTCCTTCGATAACTACAAGACTTAATTACGAAGTACTTGATTAAACAAACTGTTGCTGTTAGTTAACCATTTTATAATACAATAATGGATTTAAATGACGTTATTATTTAAATAGTTTAATAGCCATTACTCTCCCACTCCTAGATAAAGACCTCCTTTTGATTCATCCACACTGTGCTGTCTATGGCTTTTTCTGACATTAAGAATATTGTTGTATGTTGATTTTCATCCAGTTCGGTACATACCCTAAGGGTACATACTTAATATAGTTATGAAATAATAAATCATATTCTCAAAACTCAACACGGAAACACGTGACCTATACTTTGTAAGTACATGCAACTCGTTTACCTTCCAACCGGCCTACTGAGCGAATCAGAATAAATCTTCACAATTCCAAGGGCAGTTGTGGCCTTAATTACAGAAGTATTTTATAATATGGACTGATGGCCTAACACTACGTCATAAAGTAATATACTGTGTGAGAGAGATAGAGTTATAGGCAATGTAGAGCGCCATCACGCTCGCACAACTGCAATAATTTTACTTTAAGTTAAGGTGGGCTCTCTGATGATGGATGCTCGATCACCTTGAGAGCCTTCTTGGGCATCCCACCTGTACGCCTACGTTACCTACTTGTCAAATTATAGCTTTTGTTGTGTTATATGAAGGTCTGTGTAGTTAATTAGGTATGTCTAAATAAGGATCGGGTTTTGAGTAGCTGAATAGGCACAAAAAAGATGAAGTTTAATATTATGTTGTAAAGTATGTATGTCTCTGGCTTGCTTTGTTGTTGGAATGTAGAGACTAGTTGAGTCTTGAAAATGTGACTTAGGTAATACTTAAGATATAATTAATAATATATGCTGCAAGGGAAGGCTTCAATATCCAAAATAAAATGTTTTAAATAGGCTAGATGTTATCCCGCTTATATGGATCTCATTTATTTCGGTTCAAGGCAAAGATTAAATATATTATGATAAACCCATCTTGAAAAAAATTGCGTCTATAACATAAAACATTATTCTGAACATCGATAACTAGTAATTGATCTTGAAAACAAGAATGAAAAAGTAAGTAAGTCTGCCCGTGACCATGACACCTGCAAAGGTGTCGAAATGTCGGGAACTAAAATCAAATATTAAACCGCGATAAAATCCGTAAAAGTAGTTCCATTTCAATGAAAAAGTAAATTTTTAAACTACGTTTAATAGATACCAAAGCATTTTGCAATTTTTAATTTTTGAAGATCAATGGCAGCTTTTCAGAGTGTTAACCTTTATGTAATGAAGTAACAATTACTTATCTTAGTCAAGAGAACCGTTAATTTGGTTGCTGATGCATATATACAGCGTGAGTCACAATGATAATGTAAATGATACAGGGTGTGTCCATTACACGTACGTAAGACTCCATATAACTTATACAGTGGACCACATACTTTTATTAACCATGGTAACGATGATAGTCAACCTTATTGCCTTTGTAATAAAGTTGCTATAAGTGCTGGTGTTTCGGCTGATGTTGGGAAGATTGTATCTCGTTTGAATAGAAGATAAATTATGAATATTAATATGGATTAAGATTCTACTATAGTTTATATCACAAATGTGTTCTACTATTAGGCAAGCGATCAATCATTTGTAAACATGAATTCGCCGACAAGGAAAGAATTTTTTGATATGACTCCTACATTATCTTCGTACATTTATAAATAAACAACTATAGTTCTGTCGAAATAAGCCAAATGGAAATAATAATCTCATTTACACCTCCTACCTAACAATAGCCACAATAATAGTACCATTCTCATGTATTATGAGCCCTAAAAAATATAATCTTGTGATCTTTCCGCTTCGCTCGTCACAAAACGTTTGGTCACGCGCAGTTTGATCTTAAACCGACCGTGCTGTCAATCACGATACCTAAAACTACACTGCCTTAGACAATTAATTAATTTTAATATCAAGTTTCACCTTATGATTAAATCATGGCTTCGTAATTACTCAAATGAATAATACATTAAATTCAATTTAAGAATACCAGAGACAAGCGAATGTGATTTCTTTCTTTTCTTTTTATGGTTATGATGTTGTGGAATGTTGTTCAAAAAGGTTATGTAATTTTATTAACTTTCTTTTACGTAACACAAAAGAGCTAGTATTTTGCAGGATGTTTTTAACTGTAATACCGAAGTTTGGTTAGTTAAAATTTAACTTCCTTATTTGCAAATTGGGTTCATAAATAAAGGTATTACCGTTGAAATAGTTGATAAAGTAATAATGCAAATTTTATAAATTAACTTTACTTTTATTTGTATATCACACGCGTATTGGGCCGGAACAGTACTTACAGAACATTTGAATGAATGACAAAAGAAAAATATTCGTACCAACTTAAAAATAATAGATGGCGCTATTTTTTTCATGCTAGTGAACAGAGATTATAAATTTAACAAATTATAACAGTTACAAAATTAAAAGGTATCATTACTACCAAATTATAAAAAATAAAAACTGCTAAAGATTCGAACAAGTAAAGTGATCAATATATTTGCTCTAACGTGTAAAGAAACGAAAAAAATCTGCCTGTAATATAAATACGACCAGCAATATAATTGAATGATTTACAATTCAAATAAGATAGAAATGTTTTACGCAACAGTCATAAAATGTCGGAGGATCCGCCGCGGTATATTATTTAATTAAAACTAGTTTCTGACAGGTTTTCACTTTACCGAGAGTCGACAAACATTCGTCAGAAAGTTTCAGTTCTATTGTGAATGGTAATATTATAATAGTATTACGTTTTAGATTAAAAAGAAGAAAGATCTAGAAATCTAATATATGAAATACCCGTTAATTACCTATGTTAATTACCGTACTCCTTCGAAACGGTTTAGCCGATTTTCACCAAATTTTATATGCGTATTCAGTAGGTCTGAGAATCGGCTAACATCTATTTTTCATACCCCTAAGTGATGAGGGTTGATCACACTATTTTTTTTATAATGTGCCAATAACCACCATAAATAAATTTTTAAATCGTCGATGGAATTTCACAAAACTATAAAAAACAAACCAGTTCTATAAAACCTTATTTTACAACCACACGATCTGTCCTACGATTCGATCAATATTACATAATATTAGAATACTAATGATATTTAATATATTTATATAGAGAATACTTAAAGTTGAATTTCTTGATTTGACACGTGATGTTGTATAAGCAGATATGGAAATTGATTATAATAAAAATCAGAGATAAAAACTAAAGTTACTTATTAACCACTATTTTAAGTACGCTAGTCATTTTGTTGTTATTTTTTTTTGTCATTATTCGATTCCCTGGCCCCGATTCAGCTCTTTACAACGACCGATTTTAATTTCAATCATTTTTCCAACACAATAATTGGAAATTCACTGTATTGACTGTGATGTTCCGCCCCGTACTTAATTTCCAATTATTGTGTAAGAAAAAGGCTTAAAATAATAGGAATAGTGCGAATTGTACGCTCCATTCATTCATTGGCCATTGAAAATAGCAGAATTGGGACCCCCATGACAGTCTTATGAACTTTTTACCACCATAACTGATTTACATGGAAAGGAACTTTAAATCTTAAGAAACTATCTTTGCTAACCGTCTACTTCTGACATCAGCAATGCTTCATTATTGATAAAGACGGTTTCGCGTTAATAAATTGGTCTTGATTGAGATCTGTTTCTCAAGTGTAGCGAGATTAATCAATTACGTGGCTCTAACTCAAGAGTTCTCTTTATTCAACAACACGAAACAATTGATTAAAGATTTTCCGACTTGGATTTTCTAAGATTCGAAACGGTTTTGTATTGAACTTTAAATAAAATATTTTGTGAAATGTCTTATGTGTTAACTAACAATGCACGCAAAACTTCAGAAATGTATAGCTATATTTAATGTCACATGGGAATAAAACGTGCAACATTAGTGCTGTATAACATTTTCTACGTCAGTAGGCAGTTCTAACCGCAAAGGCAAAAAGTCTCAATTACACTTCGCTGTTGAAATAAACTCCAAACCACAATCAAATCTCCGTGATTCGTGTCATTACTGAACAACGTTAATCTTGACGTTTCGGATCCATTACTGCCAGCCACCTTGACTAAAATCGTGAAATATTACTGTGACGAACAAATTACCAATTAGTTTCAGTAAAAAACAAATAACCATCGACTTATCTTTATTTCATCACTCGGCAATTAATTTAACAAAGTAGCTAAAGTTTAACATTGTGTTTTCGATTCATGCAACATTAATTACCATCGCTTATACTAAGATAAACATTATAACCTATTCAATCTTCTCGATACTTTCTAGAAAACTATTTTGATTGGTCTGCGTGGGTTTTGAGATTTCATTTATGTCTATAGCTTATTTATGTAGACAGGTGCCTTCGCTTGTACAATTGTTGCGCAATTTATAAGCAAAGCTAAACTGAACGTATAACATGATAACTAAGGATATTGTGACGACCTTACAACTAGGTATACAAACAAAGCTTATGCAATAACATCTAGATATAAATAATTCTATAATGATAAACCACATTCCTTTCAGGTCAAATAAGTTAAGGCAGCATTTGGATAAGCTAACGTAATGCCTAAGTTCAAATCTATGTAAAAAAATTGAATATGACTAACCGTTTATTTTTCCACAGGCTCCAAAGCGCAGTTTCCTTCGGCGCACGAAAGCGACCGCGCCTCCAGACACGGCGGAGACAGAATCCAGCACAGATAAAACAGAAACCACCACAAACAAGTTCACTAGACGCGGGAGTTCCAAATTCAAGTCGCGAAAAGAAGCTGAACTCGAGAAAAAAGGTTCGACCACGAAGAACGAAGTGGAAAATGCGTCGCGGAGGCCATCTTTGAGCGGCGGCGCGCGGCGGAGTGAGCGACCGACGCGCAAGTTTGTGCGAGTGCGGCCGGGAGGGGCAAACGGTGAGTCCGGTTTTGCTCTTAGATATTCGCGTTTATTTTCTGTCTATTCTATAATAGTTTCCATGAAAAGCTGAGGGAAAACTTGCGGTGAAGCTGGTTGTTAGTTGTTTACCTATTAAGTATGACATTGCTACTATTTACTTTCTAAAAGATTGTTAGGCTGTGTTTACACTGCGTTAGTTACTGAAATTCTTATAAAAAAATGTATTAAAAATATTTCAGAAATAATTTAACCGCTCTCTTTACTTTTTTCTTTCTTTCGAGCTACGTAACAGCCTGTAGCATTAACTTTCATTATAGTTAATACAGACTTGTTTTACCGCAAATTTTAAACAAGAAAGTTGACTAATCATGTCAATACGTAGGTAGATACTTACGTAATACGGAATGAAACTTGTAAAAACGATCGGAATTTTTCCATCAAAGCTAGCCCTTAGTCATAGAGTGGAACAATCGAAGGTCGCTGCGTTTACTATCGTCACGATTTCATGGTGTAATGGTGGCTGCGTGCTAACTATAGCTTTTAGAAGGTAATAAGGCGCAGGCGAAAATCATTGACGAACAATTAGACTGTGATTGGAAAAAGTGAAACGGAATTGACTTTGCCATCAAAGGTAGGTAATTCAAATATATATATGTTTTATTATTGCCAAATAAAACTTGTTCACAGTAGAATTTTTACTGACAGTTGTAGCTCTTAGACTTGAAGTTATAACAAGTTTTTTTCAGGAATGTGATTTTGTTAGTCCAGTTATCAAGTAGGTTGTAAGACACCAATCAAATGTTGATTGAGTCGTAAAGAACGCTAACTAATATTTCGTTTCGTTACACAATAACGATCGAGTAAAAAAATCAATAACTTTTCACGCCTGTATTTAATACAACCCGTTCTATTCAAAATCTAAATAAAGTTAATTACACAAGACAAGTAATGTTCTGTCTTATTTATCTCTAGAACCAAACACTCACCTTTCACCGCGACCTTTGACCGTTACATAAGCAATAACAAACGTAACCTTTACTCTAGAACTCTTAACTTGGAGGGAAATCGATCGCTCTCGCTAGATGAAAGTAACATCGTAGTAAGTAGAGTCAAATTCAGGTACCCAGTCTGCTATTTTTGCAGTTCTCTTACTCCACTTTCACTGTCAGAGGACAATATAGGGTTCTATTGCCTTTCATATCCAATCCATCCTTTGTTTTGTGCATGGAGAGAAACTGTAAATAGTGAACTCAAAAGAAATGACGTGGGCATATGTCAGATGTGCACCGACCAAACAGACCGGTCTGAATTTTAGCGTTTTTCATAAGCACGGGATGGCTGGCACTTACCCTGCGTGACCCCGGTGGATCTAGCCGGTTCTAATACATCCATTGGGTATTAATACATTCTTTCATATCCTTTTCAAATTAAACCTCAGCTAGGATTTCAAACTGCAAAATACTACTAGAAGAGAGTCTAGGTACATGTCTAGAATTTTCTCGATGACTTCATATTATGCAACTTGTTTATATTGAGCATAATTTGTCGTATTATTTCATTAATTCTGTAATTTAAATTTATGAATATTAAATTGATAAAACGGCCTTCAATTTGAAATTCCGAGTGTCATCGGACGAATGCAAGGAAATATTTGTTTACGTATAAACTCGATCGCTACAGCACATGACATCATTTAACCCAAAATAAAATTACGAAAGAAAATAAAAAATGAAGGTTTCAAAGATTTATCGTGACAAGGGTGTCCGTTTTTTAAAAAACCAACATATTATGATAAAATTTACTTTAACCCGTATTTTTGGATAACTTTGGCTCCAAAAACACACTGATTCCTATAATATTGGCTTTGAAAAGGTCATGAACACAATAAAACTTATATTCCCTTTACTGTTTCTACGTTAACATTCTAAAAATTAACATAGACAACAATCCCCTGTAAAACCTGGACTCAATAAAACATCGTTTAAAAGTATTTATTTTAAGGCAAAAGCTGTAAACCATTACAATCAATTCCCAGTGTTCGCTAGACAACAGTTATAACCAAAATGACAGTCCGCATCTAGTATCAACGACCTTTTCAAGGTACATCATTCTCTTCTTCTTCCTTATATTCTAGGTAGACATAAAAACTGACGTCTATACAACACAAAGAATATAATAGAAGTTTAAGAAGTGTTTAGTCCCGACCTAGACATTCCGGAGACGTTGTCCTCCGCGGTATCGGACCTCCGCGGAGGTCGCTCGCCTCTTTTATCAACTAATGCAAATGCACTCGATGCAAACTGGATCTTGTGATGTTAGACCCACATTTACATATTTATTAAGTTGGTATTAATTTAAATTATTCGTTAAAAGTTGATATAGACCTACTTTTGCTCTACATTGATCTTAGCTGTTTTGCATAATAAATCGCAGATACTTAAGAATAAATGAATAATAAGAGTTGTGTACTAATGAAAGAGTTTGTTATACCTTGGACGTAGTTCTGTCTGTGAACCCATTTGCTTACTTTCATTTCGAAGTTTAATATATACAAGGTTTGACAGCACTGTACGCTCCTCTCAGCTAATTATATTTTAAATTAAGTAAAGCAGTTTCATATTGTTTAGCTCTACTCGATTTCGCTATTTAAACTGCCTCGACATCTCCAGATATTTCAATACTCCTGTCATTCTTAAGATTCAAACAACAATTCAATTCTAAATATGTTAACTACTTATTACCTAGTAACTAATACGACTTTTACGATATATCGAACCTCTAATATCTAGGCAATGAAATAGATAATACGGAATATTTTCTCACGAATAAATCATGAATATTAATAGTTCATAAATATTCATACACGTTTATTAGATCAGTGTGTCTGTATGTAGCACACCGCGGCGTGTTGAATGTTATGCGATACTAGACCAAGAGCACGCGATCTCTACCGGAGTTAACAAGCTAGGTAAATTATATGTTGAGATTGTAACGGTCATTTTCAATGATACCTTACTTAGTGATTTTTATTTTTTTTATTTATTTAGTTCAGGTTAACCAACAATTGTTTACACAAAACTTTTGCATTTGTTAACACAAGAATAATACATTTTTAAGTGTAACAATTACTTAAAGGTTAACACCACATGCTCTGTGATGTTGTAGTGTAGTGATGTTGAAACAACTCTGAAATTAATAGTGACTCTTTAATCAGTGATGTTGTTCATGATTATTAGATTAGTGCTTTCCACAAGTAACTAACATATAGGGAGTTTATGCAGAAATTAAACAATTCCCGTCATTACGAATGTACATGAAGTATTAGCTAAATTTCCACCACCACAAACACCCAGACCCGAGACAATGTAGAAATGTGATTTTTTTCATTGACCGAGGATCGAACGCGGGACCTCAGGGCTAGCGACACCTTGAAACCGGTGCGTACGCCACTTGACCACGGAGGTCGTCATAAATTAAATCTTCTCATTGTATGCTTGTCTAGTATCAGAGTAAAAGCTACTTAAAAAGGTTCCACATCTACAACTTACTATAAAAATATTACTAGTAAACCTATATCTATTATTACCTACAATATTATCACATCGGTATGGTGGCACAACATAGCCAGTTAACAAAAAATCCAGTAAAAATAAAATTATGTTAGAAATGTGTGACTATCTAACAGCATCCGCTGTATCATAAGATATTACCATAACAACTTATTTTTGTCATCACCGTAACGTGAATAGACGTAATCACAGCGTAAACATGACGTCACTAAAGTTCTCATTGGCAGACGCTTTCCTCGGTGTTTGCGAACAATGGGCCCCGCGTTACGTCATAGCACTGTTGACCCAGAACTTTCTCCGCGAACAAATTATCGCTGATATACGGTCGAGCCTTCAAAAGATGCTACGGCAATAGAGTTTTCGAAATAGAAATGCTTTTGAAGAACGAATTTATGGAGAGAAAGGAATCTTAAAAAGGCTTCATTTGTGCAGGTTTACTGTAGGATAATATAACTGTCTTATATTAACATTTTATATGGTATGTAACCCACTATGAACTGATTCGCGACCCCGCCGCGTTATCTCATGATTAAGGACTCCGCTTGGGTCCGAAACTAGTCGGGCACTCCCGATAAATACGCGTGAGTGAAACCGTTACATTATTTAATAATGAATCAGCCTCACGATAGTTACTATAAAAACACCTCTCATATGTCATCTAAATTTTACAGCACATGTTTTACGTTACTAAATGCAAACCTCTTAAGCTAAATAAATATTGTAAAAATGAATAAAATATACCTTATTTAACCATATTGTTATCTTCACCTCCACCTCCACCCATACGCCACAATAATACAATATCTTTGCACCTCACAAAGACCAATCTCAGTAACTCCCCCTAAAACGTAATTAAGAAGAAAACAATAATGTATACTCTATCAATAGCCATTATAATGTAACGAAACAAGTTGCATCCATTGTTTGGCAATACCTGACCGTGAGCACTTAACACCTGCTTGCTACCACACCGATTGATTCGGCTGCCGTGATACAACCTCCTTGCTTACTAATAACTGTTATTTGTGTATTCGAAAGGCTTCAATGTCATATTGTTTTTTACTACTGTTTGTTGTCACGTCGATTGGGAGTTCGTGTCAGCAGTTAGATTTTATTTGATCCCTTGTGGAAGTGACTGAAAGTACAGCGAGGAGGTTAGTGAACCGTACTATAATCGGTTATTGTGGTTTGATTCCCGAGCGGAAGAAATTCTAGCTTTAAGCGGTATTGACGTTCAAATCATTAAACCTTATTTACTGTTAAAATGTAAATGTAGAAAAATGCAACACTAAAATAAGTTATTATAACAAGATAATCTTTCTCTAACAAAATTAATGAAAATCCTACTCAAGATCATGTCACAGCTTTTACAGTCAAGGCCAAGAAAAGTCCTACCAGTTAGTCTCATGGGTTTTTCTTAAAGAGTCAACGAGCAATTACTTCAACATACCCTATAAAATCAAATCTAAAACCTCATTATCTTAATTCCTCTCATCACATTCCGTTACCACAGCTTGGCCAAGGCCTCACCATGACACGGTTCTGTCAAACATGTCCAAATCATTATTGTGCTGATATTCATTTGTTTAGCTACCTGTTTTGGTATTGTAAACATTGTCACAAAGATATCTTGTGAGTCAGAGCTTTGACAGTAAAATTAAAAGGTTTAGACGTTTTGACAAGCTTGTAACTAATCTTAAGTCGGTTAATTAATTTCAGCATGACCACTAGTGGCTTGTACTGTATTAATGCGGACTTGACGATTGTTAAATTCAATTATAGTTTATTCTTAATTCATTTTAGAAACACCTCAGAATGTTATCTGTAAAACTATTTAGGTAAGAGGAAGAAGACCAAGAAAAATCACAGATCACTTAAAAAAAATTTAAAAATAAGGTTTGCGGTCTTTTGTATATAATATATATGTACATACGCTTAAATACACTATTCTTCTGTGACTTATCAATTTTTTGCCATCGAAAATACCAACCACAAAATGACTTCACAATGAATAATTTCTTCAGGCATTCTTGCAACAATTGGACTGTATCTCAAGAGAATCGCTAAATGTTCGCGTGACAGTAATCGTCTGTGAACACGTCTGTTCGCTTCCTCACCCGTTTATACGGAAATTAAGATGTTGTGTAAGATGCAGCTATCTGCAAGCTTGCTTTACATTTTTATGATCGTGTAGTAAAATGGCGGATTTGTCTTTGTTAATATAGGCAATGGTTGATGTGTAAGAAAAGTAATTATTTTTGTTCCAAATTATTTTTTTCTGGTTATTTACAATAAAATTGTAAATACATAATCTACTTTCTTAAAAACTGAATAATTAAGCAAAAAAATAATTCAACAATGTTACGCACACAGAACACACTACAAAGAATAAGAAACAAACGTGAATTCATTATACAATTAACGCACTTCTCAGACGATGCGAGAAATATCATGCAAATTGCTATACATTGCCGGCGATGATAAATAACTTTTGATACCAGAGCTTCACAACTCCGCAATGCATTGAAAATCGCACGCAATTCCTCGTTTCATTCAAACGAGCTACAAACAAAACAGTAAAAACAAGGCATCTGCATAAAACGCCCATTAGTTAGAAAATCTTCGCAAAACAATCTTATACAACCACAATAGGTGAACAGTACAGAAAACGGCTGCCAATGACAATAGTAATTATCGTCAGTAGAGATGGGTGAAAGCGACTGGTCGAGTGGAACCGAGCGACGGAGCGATGGCAAGTCACTTTCATTATGAACACGTAATACGAACTCTGTTTTGTGACAAATTATAGTAGAGGTTTAAAAGATGACTATTTATGGAACCATAGATTTGTTTATTTGGTCGAAATCGAACGTTAATTGTATAAATGCACAGACTAACTGTACTAAAAACAAAATTCGCCGGATTAGTGATTTTTATCAAACATGTATACTTGAATATAGAAAAGAAAATAATTCACATTTTCAAAAAAAATACTAGTTGCTTAAATGAAATCGCTCAATTCGTTCTAAAGCTACGATGCCAAAGACAAACACTAATTCAAACTTAACAATTTTGTGGGAGCTAATAATAAAGAATTTAGAAATATCTGCTGAAAAAGTACCAAGTAGTAGAACGTTGCTTTGAAACTGAAACATCGTGCATAAGAATCCGATTCATCATGACCAAAAATGACAGAGATTTACGAGACGGGCATTAAAAAAACGGCGGATGATGAATTCGTTTTGTCCCGAAGTGAATTATGATGAAAGTGTGTAGAAATTGCAGTTGTGTATCATTTGGACAGTTGGACATGGAACAATAATATACTAGCTGAGATTTGGCGTGACTGATTGATCCGATAGGATGGAGGTAGGGTTCTCTCATATACTATTTGTATTCAGTCAAAATGTGCAAGTACTGCTTGATATTAGACTATGGCAGGGACAAGTGGAGGATTTATATTGGGCAATTTGCAGGCCCGTCAAATTACCTACTGTTTAGATAGCTTCCCTGTGTAGAAGAGTTACGAGCTCTTTATCTTCCAGGTTGATGATATGAATCTATTTTTCAAGCCATATTTATGACAGCCAAGAGTAGAGTGGACGCTAAACCCTGGCGACGAGTGACAAAAAAACCCCTCATAAACTATCACCTCGATTTTTCTCAATGATAAATGTCGCAACATTACGAAATAATAGGTGTCGTCGGCATCAAGGCTGGCAACACATCAAAGCTTGATCTCGTCGCGCAATCGTCCCATAGTTACAGCGTGAGAAACTAGTCCGCTGATTGCGCTCAACCCTAATATAATAAACGCATGTTCACGTGTGGTTTGTGAATGTGAAATGACATTCAGGGTAATTTTGGCACTCGTTTTGATAAACCTTTCTATATTTTTTTGCCAAATTAAAATATGGCGGCTAGTATACCAGGATTTGATGTTGAAGTAATCATGGTTGTTTAAATTATAGAAATATTTTCAATAAACGAATTTGCAAAGATTTCGACTAAATTTTTGCGGACATTGTGATCTAATAAACTTCAAAATCTTAGAGATATGTTCTGTACATTATTTTTGGGGAGATTATAATTAATCCTGACTGAAAGGTTTCCGTACAATGTAGAGTCCATTGTAAAATCATTTACTGTTTGTACATGACTTCTAAGAACTACTTATGAGCAATAGATCGGTTTCTGAAATTTGTTGATAAAAAGGCAGCCTGCTTGAGTGTGAACCCTTGGATTTCTCACGCTCTGGTTGAGCCACGCATGCGCCATGGTGTTTTTAAGACGTTGGGAAATAATCTAAAATGTTATGTTTCCATGTCAAATGTTATTTATGTAGGTTTGTGGGCTTAACGATCAATTTACAAGTAATTATGAAGGTGTTACGTGCAGTAATGTTATAAACGTGCGCGCTTTCAATTGATTGGCTCGTACGCAATTTAGTTAGTAGACTAGGTATTTATACCTACGTAGTACATAAATACGAAAGATAACAGCCAATTGATGGGCTATCAATTGGCTGCTACGAGATTGCAGACACACAAATATCTTTGTAATATATAAAAAAATCGTCTGTACTTATTGTTTCAAAAAATGATCAAAAGGACATGGTGTAGTTCATTACTTATTTTGTTTTTCAGGTACTTGCTATTTTTTGGTTTCTTCATTAAATTGTAGAGTGCAACTAAGGATTCAGTACTCTTGTTTCTCTTTGATTAATATCGAATTATCGATACTTCCCAACACTGCAGAACGCTATCCCACACACAATCTTACAAATGGGGCTCATTAGATCGGTAATGTGATCAATTAAACAAATAAGACCGTTTGTGTGACGTAATGTGATCTCATTCACATGTGCTTCACGCGCTAGACTTTGATTAATTTCGCTCCAATTTTTATTCACGATCATTTCATAATTTATCATACTGATAGAAGTACATGACATGAAAATATAGGATGTTAGTAACAATAGGAACAAAGTGCAAGGAGAATCTACTCAACAATACACCTGTTCGATTTTTTGTTAGCCAAAGGCATTTACAGCATCATAAAGCCTCCTAAGAAGTATACTCGTGAAAACACACAGTTTTCTTTTGGCTGTGATGAAACGCAAATGGCTTCAACCCACGCCGAGCGCAAGGTGAGGGGATATTTCAGACTCCTACCGACCAAAAAATCCTCGGGCCCATTCAACTACCTGTGCCAGAGCCTGGCTGATGAAAACACACATCTAGTATTGCATTTACAACAAGAAATAGTATCGATATCTATGTTCTCGCAGTTTATTTATCTATAAAGCGTGATTACTACTTTCTAAAACAAATATTTTAAAGACAAGCCATTCATCAAGTATGATAGAAATCGACAAACAAGCAGACAATCAGATATCATCACGTAATCACTCGATCTGACCAATTATCCGGAAGCGACTGCTCCGGGCTATTACTGCTACTAGTTATTAAAAATATCACGGTTATTGTCTATAAGTCACGTCATCACGATATTTATGATTATTTAATTACTGTTATCTAAGCAGCCATATTGATTCGTGTGTTACTCTATTTTTAATAGTCATGAGTATAGATGAAATAATATTTATTACTACAAATGAAAAAAAGGTATTGATATTTATATCGAAATATTTATAGAATTGTTGAAAAACAAGGTCGATTAATTTCTAATGCAGTTTATTTTGTAAGCACCTTCGCGCGCGTTGATGTTGTTTGCAGCGGCACAAACTAACGTTTGCTTATAACCTTTCGTGGTTTCCAGGCTTACACTATTGTAAAAATATTAACATTATCCGGACCTATACCGTCTAATGACTGCCAAATAGGTTTTAATACCAACACGAATTTACAGCTCGGTGTTTCAGGGTTAATGTCTCTCTAACGGTACATATTATTTTATTATCCTCAAAATTTCTAATATTATTTCAAAACCCGCATTTGAGCCAAAAAATATATATCCTAAGTGTTTATTCTACCTTTTTCTGTAAAAATGTATGCTAGTTTTTCCTAGCCGCCCAAATACATCATATATCTCCAATACAACCTCAGCATTAATTCAAACGATACATTGTTACCTTCGGCCGACGTCCGGCTATTTCACGGTTCGCGCCTGAACAATGGAACGCCGTGTTTTGACATGTGATGGGTCCTTGCCGGTGTTTGCTTTGAAGATACAGCGAATTTATCGCGATTTGATGAAATATTTTATGAGTAGGTTGATCGGATATTTTTGTGGCTTGGATCAGCAATGCTAGGTATTATATTCTTATAAAGTCCACTGAAGGAATCAAAACCTGCGCTCAAACTGACTGTTATTACTTGTTAGATTGTCTTCTTTTTATCAAGAGCTGTTATTTTGATGTTTGTTTATTTAATACTCTGTGTATAAAAGCAGTAACGTTGATAAATTCTGGCACCACTAACTGAGCATTTTTTTTGTTTCTCAATAATATTTCATAATCCAAATGATAAACTACATCATTTTAAAATTACCAATTCAGGAAGCTAACGAAATGTCTTTTATTACAGTAACATCAACAACAGCAGCTACTGTCTCATCATCGTCATCATCACCATTAGCTGCCGTCACCCGGCGTCCGTTCCGCGTCACCGCTCGCAGGCGTCTGGGGTCCACCACCACCACTAGCACCACGTCCACAGCTGCACCAACCACTGCTGAGGCGCAGGCCGCCACCAGCGCTTACGAAGATGAGGAATCGTTACAGGATATTGGCGATATTGGTATGACACCTTATATTTTTATAATATTCTATTTAAGTCACTTTATTCGAAATATAATGCACAATAGGATTAACGCATTAGTATGAGAAAGCAATTTACTAAATAACCGCCCGCTTTTTTTATTAAATAATGGTAGAAAATGTTATGTAATTAAATCTTTTTTTCCTATAGATGTAATTGAAGACCCAACTCTTGAACCTAAAGCTCCGAAGAAATTCAACAAGGTCCAACGGCGTCCCCTCGTCAATTTGAAAGAAGACGTGAAAGACCAGAACCCTTCAGCTACAAACGAAGAAGAAAGAAAGAGACAGAGCAAGAAGTACAGCTCTACTATTAAACAGAACCAGTTGGATGACCTGATCAAGTCGAGGAGTCAGGAGGAGACGACTACGGAAGCCAAGTCTACTGCTGACGGTAAGTTAAAACAGAATTCTTCTAAAGACCGTTAAGAAGACTCATTGACCAAACAGACTCTTTGATTTCCCATCATAAATATCTCAATTTTGTCTATAAGCAACTCAACTAGGTACAACCATATTATTTATATTCTTAAACATTAAATACAGACTCATACACCTTACGATCCATACATATAAGATAGGACATAAATACTGAATTCACTCAATCGTTCACAGAAATAAATTCAGAAACAGCTTTGGCGATAGCCGCTCACCAACTGATCACAGCGCCCCTACCAAGCGTACAAGACTTCGAAGATGATGTGAAACCGACAAGAAAGACACAAACCACCGTCGAATACAAGTACACGAGCCGAGAATACAGCGAACAGACTGACAGCCGAACACCAACCTACGATGAATACCAAAGCACACCAGTCTACAAGAGTACTCTGGGAAGCTACGACAAAACTCAACCCGACTTCGATTCCTCCAAAGTAACGTCCGACTTCAATGTACTAAAGTCTCCAGTCACTTCAACAGGCGCCTACAGAACTGAATACACAGAAACTGCACCGCAAACTTTCACTTCAGAATTTGATGCCCCGAAAATATCGACAACCACCTATGACATACCAAAAACGACTGCCTTCCCTAACACTGTGAACACTGCAAACACAGCCAACCTTGACTTCGGTCGTCCAACTGGCAGCGAATACAGTGCTCCTGAATATCTTCCAAAGGCGACTAATTTCCCAAACACAGCAACGGGGCAAGATTTCGTCAGAACTACATTAAGTGAGTTTTACGACACTCGAAGCGACTTCGACTCGAAGATATCTTCTTACCTCCCCAAATCGACTGTAACGAACTTCCCGACGAACACAGTGCCTCAAGAATTTGGCCGTACCACAGGCAACACGTACCCTGACACCTCCACAGACTTCGTGGCTAAGACTTATGTTCCTAAATTCCCATCAACAGATTACCCGAACACGATAAACCAGGAATATATCAGAACAACCCTGAACACATTTGATAATTCGCCTACGGAGCTCAACTCGCCAAGGATCTCAACCACTTTGGCTCCACCGCCGTCTACACCATCAAGATACTTTGAAAGAACGACTTTCTCAGACATTCCAACAGAAAACTCACCAAGAATTGCAACTGGATTCTCCCCAAGATCGACTGCTACAACCAAATTTAGCAGAAGTGGTTCGAGATATTCTGGAGCAACAAATGAAGATGGAACTGGTTTTACTGGAGTCCAAAGGAGTTCTACGCAGAGATATAGAACAGAGAAACTGATACCAGTGCCGGTGGAAAGCACGGGCTTCACGACAGTCGGGTACAGCAGTCCCAGCCAAGAGCCTACATACTTCACCAGGGAATACCTCTTGGAGTCGCCGGTTACTAAAACTTACGATGGTAAGATCTCAACTATGACATTAATTTTAAAAAAATAATTGAGAAGTAAAATATTTTAATTGTAGAATGTAGGTAAATGCAATAATAGCCTTCTTAATTTTTTCACAGAGGAATACCAGTATCTATCACCAATTACGACGCCTGCAACGCCGGCTACTCCAACAAGGAAGGTCATAAGGAAAAAGATTCAACGTAAGATCTCGACAACGCAGCAACCGACGACGCAACCCCCACCAACATCCACTCCCAAACCACGTAGAGGGCCTCCGAAGCAACCGTTTGAGAAGATACCGAAAGTACCAAAGAAGACTTACAGGCCGATAGCTAACTACGATTATTATGATGACAGCGATGAGAAGGTAGCTGTCAAATATGTAGAAGGCACCAAGGTCGTGATGCGTTCAGATGGTAAGAAGGATTATTTTACTACCGAGATATTGTATCATGTCTACAAAGGCAGTATTTTTTAAATGTTTGTGACTCTTTAAATGAAAAAAACCGGTAAAGCGAATGTTAACCGGCAAAATTAAGATACATGGAAAACATAAACAAATCCAAAAGTTATCGTTAACTTTCCAAATTTCACTACTTGCCATGTCACACACTCTAACTTTCTTCTGATTTCAGGTCATATCGAGTGTCTGGACATCGGCAACTTCCCTCACCCGTCGTCGTGTAAGAAGTTTATATCGTGCGCTCGCATTGAGAACGGGTCCCTGCTCGGCTGGGAGTACGTCTGTCCAAAGGGACTCAGCTTCGACCCCGTCGGTGGAATCTGTAACTGGTCAGCAGGCCTTGGCTGCGACGAGAAAGACGCCTAAAAATGTATCTAAGTCTAGAAATTTCAAGAAATTAGAAAAATCAATTTAAAAAATTTACATTTGAAAGTACTTTTAGATATTTTTTGTGTTCAGTAGGTACTTATTTTTAGCAAGTACTTATGTTTAATCACATGTAAAAATCGTGTATAAACCTACTATTTAAAAAGGTACTTTAAGAACAAAAATGTAAATAAATTTTAATCCTAATTCTGTTCTCATAAATTCTTATATTATTATTTTAATTCACTTTCTATTGTAAGTATATATTAATGTTAAATCAAAATTTTGTAAAAAATTATGTGATATTACTATCTTTTATTGTTGACTGAACAAAGTAAACTAAATTTATTGATAAATAAAATATTGTAGAGAAAAGGGAGTAGGCACAGATGGAAGCAACATTTGTGTTTTATCTATTAGCAACATCATAGAGCCAAGACAGTATTTTGTCACTGGCAATACTTATTTAACTTATAAAATGTTATCAAAACAAAAAAATATTTATAGAGATTGAACTGTCACAAAACTCTTTTCATATTATTTGCGTACTTTTCTCCTTTATTCAAAATGAATCGTTAAAATATTATTAAATGCAGTTTACTCCTTGTACTAAATGAATAATTCTAAGTCAAAACATGGTACTTTTGTATCTGAATCGTACGAACACTGCCAATAATATACTCGTAGGATAGTTCGTATGTAAGGCGTAGCGATCCTGAATGTGCTCCCTGAGGTGTTACATATATTTCAGAATGTGCCTTAATTATTTTACAATTGTAGTTTTAAGATTATTGAGACAATAAAACGATATTGTAATTATAATTTTGTTTTATTTATCCTTTAATAGGACAACGCCTATTAAATAGACTATGATTTTGTAGAAAAATATACATTGTTAACTAAGAAATTTAAAGAGTTGCACCATGCCATGCAAACAGTAAACTTATAAAGCGTGGGTTAATTTGCCCGTGGCAAATGAGACCAGTAGCAAATTGGAAAACGGTCACAAATCAGAACTTAGCAAATGAGAAATAAAAAAATAATATCAGGAAATTCGTAGCATGTCAAAAATTCGTAGCTATTGCGAGATCCGTAGCTATCTGAAAATTCGTATCAAATTGGACACACCGTCGAGTACTGTCCATTGGACGTTTGTAGTACTTTGTAGCCATCGGGTATTCACGCTATTTACATTACAAATGAGAGATTCGTAGTGTACGAGATATACGTGACAAATTTAGGGATATGTGTTTAATTAGCAGTTTATTTTAACAAATGAGCCGAGTAACAAGATCGGAAAGCTACTTTAGTACGCCTGTCTCGGGGGGATGGAGTACTGTAGAGGGATTTCCGAGCTCCCACTCATTTAGACCTACTAAAAAACCATTTAAGTGACGTAAAAGGCTACAATATGCATGCTTAGTTTACTTCTTAAGCATAGCAACTGCTACTGAGTTACAACCGCCTTAAATAAAACAGCAATTCTATCTTAAAAACTATATTTACAGAGTCCTCTTGCTAATATTAACGTAACCTATACCGACGCACGTCATTTTAATCTTGCTGGCGGGTGTGACGCCCTCGTCATCAGAGTCTTCATCATCAGACCCTGAGCGTTGCACTTCCAGCTTGAACATCACGCCAAAGAACTCTTTCAGATGTTGCAGGAAAGTTATCGTGTAGTCTGATAGGGGACCCACCTGCAATAAACAGTTTAACAACTTATTAGTCATTCGTAGTATTTTGGAAATTCGTAGCTAGAGATATTTGTCTCAAATTGACTAAAATAATGGGTCAAAACTTTTGATTTGAAATTGTACGTAAGGAATTACTTTACTATAATTATATCAGCACTAGAAATTCACATCATTATGCACTTTTTAGAACAAAATATAAGCATTCATCTTATTTTTGGATTGACATTAAGATGCGATTCCCCAGTTTTTTAGACCCTACGAAAAGATCTTACAATGCATTCGCTGACATCCTTCTGTCCGAGCGCCATCCAGAGCGCGAGCAGCCACTGGAAGCAGGAGTCGACGGCGCCGCCGCGGTAGATCTCATCCAGCAAGCGCTGAGCGCACTCCCGGCCCAGGTCCTCAGGTAGTGTGATCTCACCGGCGCCAGCGACTGTTGATTTCTGGAACAAGGTACAAAAATAATATAAAATTCAGCAAGAGTATGAATTGAACCTAAGGATTAGTGCACAAATTGATGCTTAAATTTAAAAGCCAAAAAGTATTTACATTTAAAGGAGCTTTCTGAAGCGTTATATACTCTTTGGACTAATGGTAATCTTTAAGTAATTATGTTAGTTACTAACAGCCTCAGCACAATAGAATGTCTTGTCATCAGTCTCGGCAACCAGGCTGACACCGAAGCCGGGACTCTTGCCGGCGTTGGAGCCGCGGCACTGGTCTGTGTTGATGTACACATCTGGGATGAAGTTCAACATCACCTGTAAACAATATTGTAGGGTTGTTTGGAATTAAGCTTTTGTCGCACAGTCGAAAATTGAGTATAACATGAGGACATCTTAGCATTTTGTTCTTCTTTAAGTAGGTTGCAAAACAAGCACTACTAAAACAATTTACGAATTATTTTGTAAATGGTGTTTTTTATTAACACTTAAAAACAGAAGAAGGGAAAAAGAAACTTCAACTTAGGACACAGTTTAAAAATATTGTAGAAACTAAACACCCAAGCACTTATCACTGACCACAAGAAGTTGTTATGTTGTGATGTAACTCCTAGTTTAACATAATGAAGCCTTCCTACAAAACTCCATGATAGATGATGATAAATGATTTAGGTATATTTTGCTAGCAACCACTCACCCCTTTAGCTGCATCAACCACTCTGTTAGCCATTGTAGGTGACACACGCAATGCATACACAACTCCTCGTATCCTCTTCACACGGCCCCATTTAGTCCACTGCAGAGGTCGTAAATGCCTCCGTACTGGGCACTTGAAAACTACTTCACCTCCACCAAGAGGGGGAGCACCTGGAATGTTAAGGGTTTATTGTGATACAAGACTTTTTCGTTATATAGTTTTCAATCATATTTCACTGCAAAATTAGATAATAGATGAAATAAGTCTTCACAATTTTTATGTATAACTCTATGTATCTAATATGATTATATTAATTTAATTTACTATTTAGTACTATGTTAGTATTCAGAGTTAATATAACTATAAGCCTCATCATTTTTACTAATTATAATTATGAAAACTTGTTAGCTTGACCATACCTCTTCTGACAACTTTTAGTTCCAGTCCATCATCAACCAATATGAACTTTAGTAACAGTGGTAATGCTGCTGCCTTTATCTTGTCAACTGACACATCGAGAGCACTGTGTGTGACGCCTTGCAGCACTGCATTCATTGGTTCCTTGCAGAAGGGACCCAGGGCCAGTAAGATTTCTAGATAATAACCTGGAATTCAAAGTATTAGTTACAGTAATGAATGACACTTTAGGAAAAAGCTTATTCAATCTACTCATAATAATACTGTGAGTAAGTGGATACATATACAATCATTGATTATTAAAGTTGCTAACCTATACCCCGCTGTGTACTACAGTTGTGTGTAACTTGCCCTCCCACCAGTATACCAGGCTGGTAGTACACCGAGGTACCCGTCTGACTCAGCTCCACCCTCGTTCCATTCGTCACCTTGTCCAACAACCGGATTAAGCTCACTTCATACTCTCGCAGACCCGGGTCATCATGCGTACTTCTTATATCTTCTATTTTAATTGCACGACCACTCAGTGTAGCCAATAACAGTCTTTGCCTAAAGAAGTTACTGCCTTTGTACACCAGCAAGTCGTTGTGTATTGTTGCAGGCATTTTGTGAGAGTTTTGGTAATATTTAATTTGTAAACATTTGTGCCGTTCAAAAGTAAAAACACGTGCGCGCCACAGATGATAGTTGTACTGTCAGTGTCATTTTGGCAGTAAACGTTTTGTTTTCCAAAAATAATATCAAGGACTGATCGAAACATGATTTAAATTTGTTCCAAAATCAATATAGGTAATGCATGCAACATATATACTTAATATAAGTAGCATTTTTTTATATTTTAGGGCAGAGTAAACGTATAAAATACCAATAATTTATGGTTTAAACTGTTTCCAGTCTCAAAACTGAACTTCGTTCAATAACAAAACGGGTCAAAACAAAACGTAAACGTTAACATAACAAACTTTGAGGTTATCGTGTGTGGTTAATTTTGTTTAATAATAAACGTAAAAAACCTCCAAAATATTACCTGGCACATGATTAATAATAATACACCATGAATGTATCGGTCGGTGACGTCGTTCTGCCAGGAGACTCCTGCCAAGAAATTGCTACGATTGGTGAAAAAAGCAAAGTGATACTGGGACCAGGATTACGAAAGGAAGTCAATGGCATTTTCATAACCAAAGCTGGTACCTTGAGGAAGCGTGCGCCAAATACCTTTTGGGTGGATAACTATCAGAAGCGTTATATACCTTCGCGCGGTGAGAATGTTATAGGAATTGTGACACAGAAGGCTGGGGACATATTTCGTGTCGATGTCGGAGGAAGTTGTTCGGCCTCACTGTCTTACTTATCCTTCGAAGGAGCTACAAAGAAGAACCGACCTAAAGTAGTGATCGGTGACGTAGTGTACGCTAAAATGCTTGTAGCCAGCAAGGACATGGAACCTGAAATTGTATGTGTAGATTCTCACGGGAAGAAAGGACGATTAGGCGTATTAGAAGATGGCTTCGTATTTAAATGTTCACTAAATCTTATTAGAAAGATTCTTAACCCTGAATGCCCCTTGTTGAACTCGTTGAAGAATGAGTGGCCTTTTGAGTTAGCAGCAGGAATGAATGGCAGAATATGGATCAAAGCTAACACTATGAGAGAAACTATTGCATTAGGAAATGCTATACTTGCCTCAGAATACCATAGCAATGATGAGATTAAAAGTATGTGTAGTAATATTGCAAGTATACTTGCGGGACACATTTCATGATGGGGTTTTTTAGAAATAATTAAAATTTTTTTAAGGTTTATGCTTTTTTATTTGCCAACACCTTGCAAAATTATTTTCTTTCCAGCTTTTGTAGTGCACCCTAGCTAGAGGGTTAAAACAGAACCCTATTACCACTGTGTATCTTTTATCAGGCTGCAACTCATATGATACTAAAAGTTGATATTGTCAGATGATTATCACAAGTCATGCACATAGCAACTGTTGGCAAGACGAGTCTTAAGGATGTCTACTTTAGATTTTTTTCTCCCTTTGTACTGAATGTCGCGAGTTCGACTCGCAGGACTCGACTCAGTTTTTCTAATTTACTTCTTATTTATTGAATTTCAAAATTATTTTGTTGGATCAATGATACTGGATAAATTATTATTGCAAATCCAGGTAACATTTTAGTTGAAGAGGTTAATGTGGATACCAGTATTAATAAAACAATAGAAAACAGTGATTGGGAAATTTATTTTGGCAAATGCAACTAACCTAATCATTTCAAATCTCAATACATAATGTAAAACTACATCCATCTGCATTCCAACCATTGTTCATTTCTAATAAATAGATATTACAAATAGCGGACGTCCCGCGTTTTTCTTATGTACAAGTTGCGAGACGTCATCACCGTATATTACAGCTAACATAATAGGAGTCGACTGACCAGAACAATTTTCCTTTACAACAATAATTTAGTAAACAATAAAATAATGAGCTGTTATTTTTCCTTTTTTCATTTTAAATGATAATTTTTTCCTTGTTGACTTATTGGTAATGGGTTTAGAAATAGCTATCAGTAGCGTATTCCATGACTTTAAAGGAAGTAAGATAGTAATGGACAAGTATGTAATGAACAGCAAACAATTTTGACAAGAATAATAAAGAAAACTTGAACACAGGAAAAGAAAAGAAATAAAGAAAGGTCTTATAAAATAAAACTGCTTTCTAAGAGAAATAACAGACAAATCCAAACCCATTACAATCATCAACATGATATTGAATCAGCCTAGTCTAATGTTAAGCCTCTTAGCAACATTACAAGAAAGTGGTAACTTTTAAAAAGATACAAACTGATGTAGGTACCTACAGCTTGATTAGTAACTATCAAGTTTTAAATCTCAACAACCTACGAAAAGGAATGTTATATTTTTTATTTACACAACAATTTTGTATTTTTTTTTTCAAGGTATTGAGACTATTCAAGTTAATATTTTTTTGTTTGTAATTTGAAAGAGAACAAAACTACCCAAGGCTTTTTAACGATTTATACAATTCTGATTCTGATTAGCTTTTCTTATTTAGTTATAGATGTTATAAGCGAACAGCAACCGAAATAATTTGCGTGAACTTTACATAAATTTAACAAAAACTATTCTCCCAAAGGGATTGTATCAAAGAACACATGTTACAATTATTAATGAAAGTAATAAATAACTTCAACAATCTCAATAGCTATTTCTAAAATCTTGATTTACATTAAATAAACTGTCGCTATAATATTTTAATATCAAATAAATTCGTGTGTCGGGGACTATCGTAGAAGATTTAATTACCTGTAAAAATAATGTAGGTATGAAACATGTCAACTCTTAGCCTAGAATAAAGACTGAATGTTTTAATGCACTGATCTTTAGCTTTGTTATAAAACAACAATTTATTTCTAGCTAGCACTCAATATAATACAACATGTTAGTTATAAATAAAAACTTATCAAATCGCGATAAGGTTTATATTTGAATGATCATAGGTGGAAGAACTCAGATTTGTAAGACAGTAAGCGCAGCTAATTTACATTTGCCATTTCAAATAGTGTGATGCCATGTTACATATAAAATTCTACTAAATTGATTAAATAAACATTCTGAAATTATATACCTTGATTGTCGGCTCTACACACTACTACAATATTTAAAATAGAGTTTGTATGGTCCCTTAAATAATAGGTTTTATTGCTACCATGGAAGTCTATTTATGTGAGTGATAACTTAATATGTCTACACCTGCTGCGATATAAGTACACTTTTGTTCCATAATAAATGGTAAATCATCATAAAATATATTCACATTATAACATCTTTAAACATAATATTATTTCAATGTTTAAGAAGTCAATATAAAACAGTTTGTTCAATTTTCACAAATATGATAATCTACATTCATTTTTTAAAACAATCATTTTTACAATTACTTTGGAAGTATATTTACAGTGATGGCATGGATCAATAAATACCTTGACATACTTTTACGTTTTGAAGTGTCATTACTGAATCGTGTGAACCAAAGATAAGTGCACTAACTTCGACTGTCCATTGCCATTTTAAGCACATTTCAAAGTAAGGTCTGGTCTAATTATTATTATAGTTTTCCTATAAACTCTGGACAGTAGAATTTTGAAAGTGTTTTATTCATATTATAGAATGTAAAAATGATACTCTTACGCTTAGCTTTCTCTTACGTACTTTTTTTTCAAACATTTTACATATTTTCGATAACTTCTTTCAGAAATGTGCTCAAAACGTTTTTGATACTTGACTTGGACAATCCTGAATCACAGCAAAATCGTAACACTGTACAAATATTTACATTCTATCAACAAAGCAGTCATTTTCACACATTTTTTCATTTTTTTTTACTTTAATTAATTATTATTTTAATTACGAAAATATAATTTATTCTATCGATTAATTAGAGATCAAGATTGTTTACTTACAATAGACGTTTTATTAACATAATTTACATTTAATTTATAAATGTTACACTAAGTATCAAAGTTACCCGTTTGTTATGTTATACAGTATATAACAAATAGTTTCTTGTTATATGTCGTGTGCAAACTGGGAGAACAATTAAGGTAGTTGTCTTTTTACGTTACAATAATTTGGGCAACTCGCAGCGACTCAGCGGTGAGATGGTGCGCTTTCACAATCTAAATTCAATTCATTGATAACTGTGAATGCGTCACCGACCGCTATGTAAGCGCTAAACTAATTCGTTAACAATTAATTAATACTATTCACTTAATAAATTATTATTACGCGTCATTTTTCGTTTACATCATCGATTCAATAAATAAATAACTTAATTAAAATATACAAATACAATCATAAGCATCCGAATACTTAAGAATAAGTTATACCAAAACTGTCCTCCCGGTTTGTCGAAGAGAAATAATTGTAACAATTCAAAATATAAAGATGATATAAATAGTTAACATCTACGTTTTACGCCGGAGTCGGTTGGACTTGTGAGTGTCGCTGTGGTAGGCCACGAGAGTAAGGTAGAGATGATGTGACTCCACCTACGTAATGTATGCAATACACGTGTGGACTCTTGGTTTTGTTAAATAACCTTTCGATTGTCTTAAGTTTCACCACGCTTATTTGCTATATATTAGACACGGCATGCGTTGCATACGTTGCGTAAAAAAGAACCGTTTGTCTCTACCTTAATACGACGAACTTATTGATACTTCAAAACTTTATATGATCGGATGTTTAAAAATAAAATTTTAAAAAGTTACTACGAATGCTCCACTCACAAGACAGATTTTAAAACTATATAGTACATTTTGAAGAGCAAGACATTTACTGTTTTTTTTTAACTTCAATTCTGATTTGCACCCCGCTTGCTACTTCGCGACCCTTGTGTGCTGATGTCAGTGATTAATCATATATCTTAGTCATGACTTTGCACGTGACATTTCTATCACTCAATATTTACCGCAGCCCGAAAACTATAGGCACGGTATTCGAAGACTGGCGTTTTCCACACCCAATCTGCCGCAGTAAACGTTTAACGCGTTTTGATGGGTTAAAAGAAACGTTTCACTATGGAATTTATGTAAGGATAGGGAAATAATACGATTCTCCCGCCAGCCGCTTGTATATAGTGTGGTGTGGCTGCGGCGTTAGGGCCTGACGCAGAGCGCTGGCGCGGGGCGGGCTCAGAACACGGAGTCTGCGGAGCGCGACAGGTGCACGGGGTGGCTGGGCGAGCGCGCCAGCCGCTTGCGGGGCAGCTTCTGCAGCGTGCTCAGCAGGTGCGGGAAGTCCGGCCGCTCCGCGCTGCGGTACGACCAGCACAGCATCAGGATGTCCTGGGGAGCGCGGACGTTATTACTCAGGGGGTGGAACTAGATTTACATCAAGATGAGTACCCTTCGATATTGATCTGGACTGAAATTTGCAAGGTGTAGTTCGCAGCTCGTATAGTAATTACTGCGATCTTCATAAAGGGGGCAAAACTAGAACAACATATAACACTAATTTTAAACACGACTTACCTTGATATCTCTAGATGCCTGCATATTCGCTAGCGACTGTTTGACGCCCTTGCCGACCTGCCAGATGACGGCTTCTGGGGGTTGACTCTTGAAGGGATACTCGCCGCAGAGGAGCTCGTACCATACCGTCCTATGAAAAGATATACGATAAATACAAGATGTATTCATTTTGATCAAAATAATTGTATTTAAATTATTATTTAACTTATATTGCATCAAGACGCAGTTTTATTTTTCACTTGCTTTGACCATCCTCTGACTGTCATACGGACGGTCATGATTTCGCGTAGCGTGTACGTACCCGAAGGCATAGACGTCGGTGGCCTTGGAGAAGGGCAGGTGCAGCGAGGCGTGCGGCGTGAGCGCGCGACACAGCTCGGGCGCCAGGTAGCACAGCCAGCCCGCCGGGATGCCCAGGCTGTCGCCGCGGACGCTGCGCAACAGCATCGCGTGGAGGTTAATCATAATACACATCAGATTCAATAGCACTAGCAAATATATAAAAAAATAGTAAAAGTAAAGTAAAAAAATAGAATAATAAACATAGCGGGAAACATACTATAATCATAATAAGCAAAATTTTGTGCCTGCAATGTAAATTACTTTTTTCTATGTGTGATGTTGCGTCCTACCTTGTGACAAGAAATTGCTTATTGAAAGATCTTCTCCTTTAGTTTTATTCCACTTTCAAACAAAATGTAAAACATATTTATAAAAATAATGATAGTGTAGCACTAACCTTTGCACCAACTTGTTCCCAAAACAGAGTTTAGTGACACTAAAGAGGCCGAAGTCCGTGATGACCACCTTGCCGTTCTCAAGGAATATGTTCTTTGTTTTCAGGTCTTTGTGGATGATGCCGCGCGCGTGCAGGTAGCCCATACCCTGACAAGGAACAAAGCTTTTGATACCTACAAGTTTCGGCACAGTATACTTTTATCTAGTGTAGTTTTGGGAAGAGGACGCCAACAAAACTTGAATGGTCGTTACGGTTCGAAGTCTCGAAAACCGGATATAGAGTCCATTAATCCCTATTATCTTTTAGTTTTAAATACACGTCACATTTACATAAACTAAAATTACTCTCCTTTTAAACAAACTTATCCCCTTACTACACTGGCATGGATATTTTTTTTTCCAAATACCTTTTCTTATCAAAGACATCTCTCTATTAAACCTTATTTAGTTAACCAATTTCCTCTAACCTGTGATATCTGTTGCGCGACAATAACACTTTTGTTGGCGGTGAACTTGTCTTTCCTGAGATGGATGTGCGTGTAGAGCGTCATTCCCTTACACAGCGAGGTGACGATGGCGAGTCGCGGCGGCTTCATGCACGCGCCCATGAACAGAACTAGGTTCTCGTGACGGGTCTTACGGAATGTCGCCACCTGCGGGACATTACAGAATTAAATAACATTGTTCGTATTGAGTTAAGTGATTTAGGGGAACTGCAATGACTTAAAAATCCTTAGATATTATTATTACATTATAAGTAGGTTTTCCAAACTATTTCGGCACTTAGGAATTTATTCCTTGTGACACAAGGGGTTTCACAGAAATTCAAATGACATGCACATAGACGAAACCAACAAATATTTTTGCATCATATAAAGACCTTTCTTATGCAGAGATCCGCAAATTAATAGGTTAGTACCAGTTATCCATATATGCAGTCAATTAATCTGCTGCACCCAATGTAACAAGGAAGCTTGATGATGCTTCTGACGATTTAAAATTAGAAATAAGCAGACAATTCAAACAAACGACTTTTTTTGTGTTCTGCCGCTCTACGGTATCTTGGACTGCTTCACCGGACTATGAAGCGCTTAGCCTGCCTAGCCTGGCTATCACCTCGACCAGTGCGTGTGTCGCTCACCTCATGCTTGAAGGTGTCGAGCGGCACGCAGTCGTCGCTGAGCACGTGCAGCACCTTGACGGCGACGGCGCCGTGCCAGCTGCCGCGGAACACCGTGCCGAAGCGCCCCGTGCCTATCACCTCGAACAGCTTCAGCTCGTCGTACGGGATGTCCCACTCCTTCATCGATAACTGGTGGAAACACGGACGAGGGTATTAAAGGAAATAATTTATGTTAAAATTAATCAATACGGTAGGGGTTGGAGTACTTATGGCAAAGACTTTCGACTTTTCTTCGATATTATTTGAAACGAATCCCGCTGTAAAGAATTTAATCCATGTATCGCACAAAGACACCCAGACTCAGGACAAGCATTCCTCATAAAAAGAAAAATTCGGTAACTATACAATTCAAATTAGTTATGCCAACACATAAAATAAATGCGTGGATAGTCGAGTAGTTGAGATCACCACGCTAAACCCACTGTGCGCGTCGTGTCGCGGGTTCGATCCTCACGTAGGACAAGCTTTTGAGTGATCCAGGAATACTTATTCTGTGTCTGGGTGTCGTCGTGCACGTGATTTGTATGTTTGTGAAACACCCCGCCACATAAGGATTAAATTCCTTAATGCGGGAGTCGTTTTTATAAAAAAAAAAAACAATTAAGACGATATTATACACCAAAAAAGCAGTATTAAACAAAAGCTCAGTCAAAAATTGATGTCAGAATACAAACTTCTTCAAAAAGCCTCCTTCTCCGTACAAATATGGACATATTTAACAAACTTTCACGAACAACAACAAAATTCACCAAACTATCAAATATTATACTGCAACACACTTGTCAACGAATCAACAATTTAAGAAACCCCCGTACTCCAATTTATTGACTTTATTACTGTACAGCTTTTAAACAACGAATGCGTCTAAACAATAGCGTTGGTGTATCAGTGTATACAGAGTGTTATCGGAGTCTGGTTCCCGCGTTATCTACAATAATGGCCGCCGCAATGCGAGGGTCATTACATGCCTATCATTAAACCTGTCACATGAGCTTTCAGGAAACTTTATATTGTAGATAATAATAATTATTTAAACTTACGATTGGGTTTTATGAAACTAATTTTTCTTGTAGAAATATTGCAATAAAAATTATTTTGGAGATGTCAAGTTTTCTGATTGGAGCTAGTAACCTCCACCTACATTATTGTTGATTTATAAAGTATAGAAAGTCACCAGGGAAGAAAATAAAAATCATAGACGGGGATAATATGAATGGAAAGAGAAAAAAATAAAGCTGTTGAGTTTATTGAGCCGTTTCTTCTCCTCTGGCACACAAGAAACGCTGGTAAGACCGCCATTGTACCCTAACACTGTATGCTTTAAGCATCACTGCTGCAGTTCCATGGTGTACAATAAATAATATTTAGATTAAAGCAGAACTAGACGTCAAAAAGATGTAGACAAAAATGTAGTTTAAACTTGAGTTTGAGAGAGGAAATCCCTTTTCCCTGCAGTTGAACAAAAATAGGTAATAACAATACTCACGCTATTCTGCCTCGGCCAGCGCTCGTCGGGGTGCTTGTTGTGCAGGTCGAGCGAGTCCCCGCGCCCGCAGCCGCCGCTGTCCGTACTGCCCGAGCCCGACAGCGACACGCAGCGGGAACTGTCGCCTGGACAACATACTACTACATAAATATTCTGAATATCATACTACTACGATAAGACTAGCTGTTTCCCGCGGTTTCACCCGCGTGTGCAGTACTTGGTCTCGTGGAAATTTTACAGTTTATGTTTTTTTTTGGTCTTTGCCGCAATTTTTCATATTTTCTCACCGTTAAAACCTTCCCTGGAATTTCACGAATATTTCAAGACTTTAGAATAAGACAAATCGGTTAGGCCGTTCTCGAATTTTAATGAGACTAACGAACAGCAATTAATTTATATGTATAAGAAGAAGAAGACTAGGAAGCTCGTTACAGGTTGCCAGAAGCCTGAAAGTCTGACAACCAGTCTAACCACGGGGTTGGAGGTCAGATAGGCAGTCGCTCCTTGAAAAACACTTGTACTTAGCAGTATCCAGTTATACTGGAAGCCGACCCTAACAATTGTCGGTTATGATTTTAAAAGTAACATTTTATTTGATACTAATTAATGCTAAATTTAATATAAAAAGCTTGTACTACATACATCATACAAATTACTCACCACTTTTTACGCTGGCGGTGAGGTCTTCCTTATTGTCGTGCTGTCTCGCCGGCGACTGTATCGTCACGTGGTTAGGACTAGACACCACTGGCTTTAGTTCTACTTAACAAAAAGAGAAAGTATCGTTCTTAAATTATTCATCGACAGATTTAGTAAGTACGTAAGATCTATTAATTAGTCAGAGTTTATCTATCTAGAAGTCTACATCTAGCAAGGATTCATTTTCGACGATGTTTCATGAAAGATCATTTGATTTTTCCAGTCCGTCTAGCTATCACGCTTCATGAGATACAGCCTGTTGACGCACGGATAGACAGATAGGTACCTGGCCGTCAGTAATTGGGCTCATTTTTATACAAAAATCATCGTTGCAAATATGTATTATAGTTAAATTTTAAAATTGAGATGACGTAAAATGTATATGTGTAGTGGTAGTTACCTGGGAAGTGGAACTGCTGCTTGGTGGTGGGCGGGTGGTGCAGGTGGTGGTGGGGCGTGAGTGGCGGCGCCAGCGCGGGGGAGGACGGCGTCGAGCTGTTGCACGACGACGTGTTGGACGACGAGTCCGGCCCGCCCGCGCCCGCGCCGCGCTCCAGGTACGGCTGCAGGACACACACGGTATGTTTACTTCAAATACAGGGATTTGGAAGTATTACTAAATTTTGAATCCGTCTACTTAGTGACTAGGCTGAGAAAGTAATCTATCGATAGAAAAACAACAAAATTTATCGCAAGGCAAAAAGCAAAAGATTTAATGATGTCAGTTACATTGTTTTCAAATGATATGTATTTTCAAAAGTCATCATTGAGTACATTTTAGGTTAAACGAGTTAAGGAACCCCGATTAAGATTCATTTCATTTCTTTGACAGTGAAAATAATACTCGTCTATTTTCATTTACTGGTCAGAGCTACGGACTTAATATTATATCTTTTGTCTAGTTTAGGTTGTAGTTAGTAGAAGTGTATGGTACATACCGAGTGATGCGCGGCGGGCGGCGCGTGATGTCGGCGGCGGTGCGTCAGCGACGACAGGAAGCCCGCGCCGCGACCCGGCAGCGGGGACACGTACGCGTAGTAGCCGCCTGGGGGCACAACACAATAGACACAACTGTGATTATGCTAAAGCAGGATTTTGGGCGTTGTAAAAATGAGACAGCGTCGAGCGGAAATTTATATTTTTAGTTTAAATCGTGGCTCTAGGTCCGTGTTCCATAAGGTGGTCCAGGTGGATCTCCTGGGGTTACAGAACACACAGGCAATGGCAAGAATAGATAAGGGCTGGATTTAGTGTTAGCCCTCAGCATATGGTGAAGTCACTTCCACCTTCATTTCATAAGCTTTTTAACCGATACTCATCATCATTGGCCTAGCCTTTTCCCAACTATGTTGGGGTCGGCTACCAGTCCAACCGGTTTCAGCTAAGTACCAGTGTTTTACAAGGAGCGACTGCCTATCTGACCTCCTCAACCCATACTATACTTTTTATCCGATACTATGAGATCCATTTACATTCAGAAAGTGGTCGACGCGGAAAGAGTTTGGGAACCTCTGTTCAACATTTTGATATGTACTTACCATCTTTGTGAAACTTTTCTTTGAAAGCGTCAACAAATTCAGGCGGTAGGCCGCACGAAGGAGGTACTTTACTTTCGCAGTCTCTGCAAAAGAATAGAATTTGGTCAAATTCTGTGTAGTTCACTTATTTTACTTTTGTATTCAGTGATAAAGTATAAGCCGAGGTATAAAAAGTTAAAACTTTCTTTTCGTAATTTTTAAGCAATGGAGCAATAGACGTCGTCGGTGAGAGGATTGTGGATATACTTCGTGTCGTGATACGTACCTGTGGCACTTGAACTTGCACTCCTTGCACTTGAGGCCGGAGCCGAAGAGCATCTGCTTGTCGCAGTAGTCGCAGGTGGCGATCATGTTGAAGGTCTTGGTGAAGCGGTGCGCGATGTCGTGCGCCATGCAGCGCGACACGGTGGGCGTGCGCGGCGAGCGCGGCGCGGCCGCCGCCCCCTGCGGCACACACACGCTACAGCGCGGGCGCGGGGCGGGCCGCGCGCACGCGCAGCCCAGCAGCAGCGGCAGCGCCAGCAGCCGCGCCAGCCGCCCCGCCCCGCGCCCCGCCCCGCCCCGCGCCCCGCCCCGCGCCCCGCCCCGCGCCTTGGGAATGCAACACGTGCTCACTGCCCGCACCCTGCCGCCCCCTACCGTACTCGACGCGCGTCCCCCGCCCCTTACTGGCTGCTCATCGGACATGACTCGTCATTCGCCCGTGTCAAAACCGGATCGGACATTTTCAACAAAAAGCTTACGTACACAACATGCGAGGTGAGAATTTAAGCTAGTCAAAAAGTTTCGAGTGACTCGATTAGATAAGTGGCGGCTTTGTGCTAAATAGTGCTTAAATACAGAATTACGTTATTATATTAAGTAGGCAAAAAATCTTCTAGCATCTAAATGTAGCGAGTGTAGAAGCTGCAGATTATATGTTGTAACACGTGTTGCTAGTGAGTGTGTGTACTTACATGGTGGTTGTAGTTGTGCGGCGGGCGGTGTTGCGGCGTGAGGTCGGGCTCGGGCTCGGGCGCGGGCTCGTGTCGCGGGGAGCCGGGGACGGAGCCCGCGCCGCCCTCGCCGCCCGCCTCCGCCGCGCCCAGCGCTGACGACTGGCTGTTGTCGCTGAGGACATACAACCACATCTTACTAAAATTATCATTACACATTTGATGACTGCAATATCTATGAAATTTACTTAAGTAGGTATATTACTTTGATGTGGTAACTACCTGAGATCTGATGCGTCTGGTCTGACAGACAGCTGGGATTCATGCGACCGTGACTTCGTCAGTGCTGCGGGAGGAGGGAGGGTCGTGTTTGATTTTCTTTTAGCTACGGGCGTGGGGGGAGATTTTCCACCTGAAATCAAGTCACTGATGAGTTCGTGTATTCTGAAAAAGAGTTTCACATGTTATAGATACGAACACGCATATTGCTCTACTAGGCTTCTTTTTGCTTGGTAAAACGATTGGCGAGACTATTCTTTCTTTTTCTTGTACTATGCGGCGATCGAATCCATGTAGTGAACATATTAAGAGCCAATCTCCGAGCTTGTCTAGGGATCTTCAAAGACGTTATAAAGTGCTACAACGGAGTGATAGTGACCTTTCTTGTTGTGCGGGTGGTCGTGGTTGTGCCTGGCGCGGGGCGCGCGCGGCGAGGCGCGCACCCCGCGCTCCCACGAGTCCCAGAACAGCTGCAGCTCCGCGCCCGCCTCGCCGCGACCCAGCGCCTCTGGACATACAAACATATACATCATTATAGAACTAACAGGGAGAGAATCGCAAGAAGTGGTTAGGGTTGAGAGAGAAACCTGAAGTTTAAAAATAGTTTTTTCTTTTATGCAGCCGTTTTAGATCCCATTGCTGGGCAAAGGCCTCCCCCCTTCTCCTCTCCCTTTTGCAATTTTTGGCCATTTTTTTCTGTTATTTTTTTTTCCCCCCTAAAAAATTATTGGCTGACCAAGTAATACGTAAATAATGACAGAAACAATAGTACTTCTTACTACGGCGTACCTATATAAGTCCGCAGCCGCTGCATGGCGCGACACAGCCGCAGTACCTCCTCGTCGCGCGCGCCCGCCAGTAACGCGCGCATCTCGTGGTCGGAGCGCTCCTGCAGTGACTCCAACGTCGCCACGCGGGAACATACCGCCTGGGGTACCGGGAATATACACGATACATTAAGAATGTAAGATTTTTTGCATACCTGATAAACTATGGAATTGACAGGTACAAATGGACATTTCATTTCTGGCTAAAATTAAACGTTTTATTTTATAATAGCAAAATTTGAACGACTATTAACAATCATGTTAAGTTACCCATCAAAACTATTGTTTAATTGAAATATCTGTTGAAGTTCATAGTTTTGTATTACTTACCTCTATAGAGTCAGGGGTAAGTCCAACTACCCTGAGCCATTGCGCGAGGCACGGCACGTCGCCGAGCTCTCGCCGCAGCTCCTCACCGAAGCTGGCCTTGATCACCAGTTGACGGGAGAAGTGCTTCACCAGCTTGCCCTGCGGATGTCAAAACAAAATGTTGTATTAATACAAGGAATAATGTTTACCATATGGTAGGATGTAGTGATATAGGCCTTAATAGGCAGTACCTTTATGTAAAAAAAAAAAACGGTAATCACTTTTTTAACTTGAGAACATGATAAGATATTTTTGAAACATATACTGAATGACTACTTTTTATATCCACTTGATAATACATTATGAGAATTAACCATTCAAAGGAGAATATAAGCTAGGGTGGCTTTTTCGTTACTTCAAAAGCATGTCATTTATAAAAAGTATTCCATAAACAAAATAAACACATATGGTTGTTAAAGGGCAAATGTCACCACCTTCATATTTTTATACAAATCTTAGTAAATAACCATTTGACTGCAAGTAACAGCTTACAATTATTTGTGAAAACAATTTAATGTAAGATTGTTAAATTGTAAACAAGTTTTGTCAACAGGCAAGCCAGGTAAATAAATAATCATCGTAAACATTGTATCAAGTGTGTCTAACTGCAGACTTATGTAGTACATACAGGTTGCTGTGATAATATAGCAGTTTAAGTAAATAAAAAATCAATTAAAAGAACACATATTTTACTGCATTCATTTAAATTTAGACATAACCCACAGCAGGGCAAATGCCTCTATTCCATTCTTCGATCTATTGCTTTATCTGTCCAGGTAATATTTTTTATATCAAGCCTCTTGTGTCCAAGGTGTGTATGCAAAGGTCTCCCCCAAATCATTCCATGATTCACACCCTTTGCAATTTAACTAGGATCAAATGTAGCCTGATTTGATCCTAGTTAAATTGCAAAGGGTCTAAAATACCACCAAAATGTGCTGTGGTGAATATTTGTAAAGCAGCAAACAGATTAAAAACATACCTATATAGAGAAAGAATAGAAATGAATAGTAAACAATTTATCAAGATAATAGTAAGCTCTTACACAATCATGTTTTGAGTGTATTTGATTATGAGTCACACCTCACTCATGTGGTAAAAACTAGTTTGGAAATTATAATATTAAGTAGGTAGTTTTTTGTTGCTATCAATAGTAAGGAAGTTAAAAAGGATGTTTCAACCTCAATCTAGATTTAGAAAAAATAATTGGTATTGGGCTTCCTTTACAGTACAGCTTCATAATAAAATTTACAACAGAAGTAAACAGAAGCTGAATGCCGTATAAAAAAAAACACAACGCACCAACTTCAAGCCCTTTGAATTGTCTTTTACAAGACACACTTCCCACACACTAAAAATATCTAAAAACAATAAAATTTTCATTAGAACTAACTAACTTCTAATCTACACTTAACTAACTTCTAATATACATATATCAAGACAGCATTTCAAATGTAATAACTTCATCAAATCTGTCTACAGACCTATTAATGGAGCCATATCAGACAGTTATTTAATTGAATTGATATGAGTTCAATCAGTAGAGCCGCATTAGCATTGAATCACTTGGCGTTACACCGGGACCATTGTTGATAATGTTATAGCAGTGGTGAGACATTGCCATCGCTCTTCATGACAAATTATCGTGTATAAATATTGTGTGTGTCATGTTCTTGTGATTCTTGTGCTATTATTATGAAATAACATTTAGTTTCCTTAATAAGAATTTCAATTAGATAATTTTTGAACTTGAGGAAATCAATATTTGGTTTTAGAAAATGTTTATAATATTCTTTGAAATAATATTCTCTATTCAATAATATTCTTTGAAATATTAAAAAAAAAATGTGACCTTACAAAATATAGAAGAAAAAGTAACTTGACCTTTAAATAATAAGTTTTTATCAATATCAATAGTAATCATCAAGTTGGCATTTATTAAATAACTACAAAATTCTTCAAAACTTTAACCATTAAGTATAATTATGTATTTTTTTTCAATTGTCATATTTTTAGGTTTTCTGCTAAATATATATATCATCTCAAACCATAATCAACTTAACTGAAGGTAGAGTGATTGTCTAAACATAGTGCAACCATCATCTAAATCTCAATATTGCTACCTGTTACTTGATAAAGGTTAAAGTTTGCAATATTGATTTGAGGCACAAGTGTTTCAGAGGTTATGATGCTAAATATATAACTTTCTCTGTGTCTCAAACTGAAAAGTTACATTCCACAGCTACTTATTGTATTAGAAGCTGTGTAAAACAGTATTAACTGTACATTTAAAGCTATTTATTACAGAGCTGGCAACATACACTCTCTCCTAAAGAATGCATTCTCTCATTCAAATGTTTAAAACATTACAATTGAAATAACATGAATAAACATAAAAAGAAGGCTTGATAGCATTTTTAAATGTTACGCTTCTAGTTTCAAGTTAGAATTAATTTAAAGACCAAATAGCGGCACCAGAAATCAAATCGGCGAGAAAAATAATAACTGGTACAGTTTTGATAGCGTGAAATAAAACAAGTAAACATTCAAGGTGAGAGGGAGCGGCGCGCGCGTACGGCAACGATTTCCACAACGGCAATGAACTATTCACCCCAGTCCTTGAGTGCAGCAAAGTCCTTGAATCCCGGGCTCTCGGCATAATACTTTCAAGGGCATTGCTTATTTCCCTTGTATGTACATACAGTAGTAAAGGTTAGCTCCCCTACCTCCAGGGTCCGGATCTCCTGCTGTGTCAGCTCGGCGCTCGTCGAGCATTGCGTCCGTAAACCCTCGAGTCTATCAGCTGAAACGTCGATCATGGACTGGATAGTCTCTATCGTTTGAATTGCATCACGAACTCTCTTAATTTCGTACTCGTTCTCTGCATCCATTACAAATATCACAGCACTGTACACGGTCCGTTAATCACTATACATAAATAAAAAACACCTTATTCATTTTATAAAAATGAATTTACAAAACATTGCAGATGTTGTATTGCCGATACAGCGGCCATATCCGAAGAAAATCTATATTTTTGTCTATGTTCTTGCATTGTGAAACCATAGATAAGGCTTAACTGTCTACATGACAGTGTCACTAAAATGAACTGTCATTTTTTCATTTTAATCTTGCCATGTCTTGGTTGCGTTCTAGTCGTAGGAAACTAACTTCTAATTAGATTTTTTTATGCAAGATATATTTATGAAGAATTAGCTTAGAGCTGCTAAGCGAATTCTAAAAATAAATTATATGGAATTCCCAAATTAAAGTGACATTGTCATGTTTGTCTCTGGTTATAAAGCGTGGTCTCTATTAAAATTATCAAAGTTTACACATATACCAGCTCAACAAACAATATTGTTTACCAAACGTGGTTTTTACATTTAATAATTTACGATATCAGTGTCTTAGTTTTTAATTTTCTACTTCATGGTGAATGAGCTATTTGACATTTTTTATCAAGTAGCAATATTCAATTGTATATAGCAACATACTATATTTTAAGATGATATAAAATTAGTCTATGACTTTATTCAATGGAGTGAAGACGTTTGTTGTGAGATTTATTTCCTATTATTTCGCCTTCCGTCGTTTTTATTAATTCTGTGTAATAGTAATAAATATTTTTTTACTTTATAAAAAAGACGAGTTCGACAATTTTTTTTCTAGTGTTAAATGTAGTTACAGTAGAATGTTTTTCGAGCGTATATTGTTGTCTGTGTTCTGCCTTGGATTAGAAGGTAAATATTTTTTTTGTATTGACCGGCTTCTATTTAATTCTGAATTAAAATGCAGGTTTTTTTGTAAGGCCAGTGGAGATTATAGCAATTACAATTTTCCTTTTATTGTCATTATTTTGTAGTTTTCCCGCGGGCCTTTGCCGAGGAGGTGGAAATTCGTGATGTAGCTGCAGACAAGGGCACAAATGTGACGATACCCTGCAGTGGAGTAGACTCCTTACCATCCCCCAACGTGCAGTGGGTGCACAGGGGCAACAGGACACACCACGAAGTTTTGGTAAGTTTACAGTGCTTTAAAAAAATATTACAAAACATGTTATGTAAATAATTATAAAAAAATGTTTTCTACGTGCATAAGTTCAAGATATCAAATATACGTCGTGTCCTTCTTCTTAACATCACAATAACAAACGTGGATTTATCAAAACTTAACCTTGAGACTTGAGTGCTTATTGTTATTCAACTTTAAAATTTTGAAGATTCCTTAATTTTATTTTAAATTAAATAATCCTAAAAAAATTAATTGGTCCCTGATATTGCATAGATAACGGTAGTTCTTAATAATACCTTCATACTCGTATAAAGAGCTAATATCTCTAAGGACGTTTATGTAATTATACTGTTTTTTATTTAATTTATGCGACGATCTAATTCTCGCGCCAAAACAGTTGAAGTTTTTCTGATAATATATATATATTTTTAAATAGATCAAGTCTTATACAAGAAGACATCTTTCGATGTATTTTGCTACACGTGATTTATTTAATTAAAGTATCTTCGTTTTATAGAGTACATAATATTATACAACTATTATTGATATGTCACGACCAAACTGCACAATTGTTTGTTTTCATTTCTATATCGATAATTGCTTTTACCTTGACCTTTAAGCTTCATAATTTTTGGCTAATGTTAATCGTACACGTTGCAATTTAAAGTAAAATAATGATGGAAAAAAAATCTATATTCCTGGACAAGTCGCAATTTATTTTTTCCTACAACTCAAAACAACAACCAAATAGTGAAGCAAATCGACATAAATGATAAATGCTCACAATGTTGTCCAAAGACGAAACTTTTACAAATAGTATCACACACTGCTGTAATATCACAGCATGTAAATTTGCGAACCGTTCAATAAAAACTAGCACCTATTAATAAACAACGCGATCTTTGTCTATTCAAATAGACAAAAAACGTTTAGCACGACATGACTTCATAACAATGTTTACTAGTTAACAGATCTTAACATCTGATGAGGAACCTAAGATCGCTATTGACAGTAGGTAATCAAGCAACTGTCTCAATAATATTCGCGCCAGTCTTCGCATAACTAATCGGCATGGAGTGTATTCAATGCCACGTGCATTCATAATTATTAGGTTCAAAGACCACTCGATTTCCTCGTCTCATACAAATTGTAAGTCATCGGTGTTTTTTTTTCTGGCGCTGTCTTTAGATATTTGTTAATAGTTTACTCAATACCTTATTACTCAATATCTTATTCCACAGAGTTAGTTATGTGTTAAGGTTCCCCATATTTACATATGTGGATAGGAAAGTATTTTATTTACAGCTTGAATGCTATGCATTGAGATTCAGTCAGACTATAGGCCATTGTTTTAAGTAATGCATGATTTTCTAACAACATGATTGCTGTCATCTGTCCTTTATGGGAAAATAGTTGCGTTACGATCGAGTCTCGAGATTTTATAACAATTGATTAAGGACTCCGGTTGGGTCCAGCTTCTGAGTACGAATCAGGTTCACGAAAGTTACTTTAAAAAAAAAAGGTCACTTGAAATTCAATCAAACTATACATTTGATTTAACTTATTAAGAGCAAGATTTCTTACTATACTAAATATAAACAGACGTATACTTTATATTACTTAAGCAAAGAGCATATTTCTGGTCATGTCTATTTACCCGCCTCCACAGTTTGAAGGTTATGCAAAATTAGTTCGAGACCGAAATGTATATTTCTATTTGCAGCTCGCAGTCGTTCTTCCAACAATAACTAGTATTGTCTTTATGAATTCTTCATCATTTCGAAACAGTTCTTCATTCAATAAAGCTACTTAAATTGAAAGTAGAAAATGTCAGCGCATTTATTTTCACTATTCTTGTACTGAACGTCAACCTCAGTGACTCGAAAGAAGTATACTCAGCAAGTTCTTTATGTTGTTCTATATTACAAATCACACTTCAGGCTAAATCCCAAATAATAACAGTTGCTATTGATGTGTTTGCATTATCAAACACCTGAAACTAGTTGAAGATTACGTTTTCCCGTGTTTATTCAACCTCATTATAACACGTCTTCGGATTTGTCTCCTTTTGCATTTTCGGTACCTAAACAAATATAAACTTTATGCATCTTACTGAACATCTTTCAGACCCCAATGCGCGTAACTGCGCATTCTAATAAAAGGAAACAATTTTATCCTATAGTTAACGACATTTCTTAACAGTAAACAATCTATTGTCGAAGCGAAATAAACTTATCCACATCTTTCATTTTTAATGTTTATAAAAACAACGTGTCTTTAAAAAACCGCTTCTCAGTTCACTGTCAATTTGATGCCTAATTTGTACATTTTTACACCTATACATAATGTTTATACAAGAACGTGTAGAACTGTAGTGAATTTATGCGCGAAACCTGTTTCGCCATGTAAACACTTGTTCAAATTCACTTCGAAATAATTATTTGATAAGCAACGTTTTTGTCGACGTTATTTAATGGGAGCTTGCTGTGCATTCAGATTTATTTTGTTGTTATTGGGAATGTAATCAATAAATAGTGATTTTATTCTGTCGACCTGTTCTTTTTTGCTGTTAATCAGGAATTGAAAAAAACGTTTCCAAAATATATGAATGAATTATGCGACTCAAATTAATGGACAACAATTTTCTCTTCACCACAAAGGCCTTACTCGTATTTATTTTTGTCAATCATCACGATTGTCCGTAACATCAGCAAATATGTATGTCATTTTAATTGCCTTAAAACAGTTTTATACAAAAAAATAAAAAATGTAATGAATATACACCATATTTAATGACATATTGTATTATTCTTCAGAAGGTGACATTCAGTGCAAAGTTGAATGTCCGACCTTTAATTTATAGAACGCAGGTATAAACTTAGATATGCCTCTCCTAATTAACATATCTGCAGCAAATTATTCTTGTTAATTAGCTCAAGGCGACGCGATGTTTATTCTTCGTATCATTGTATTTGTGTTTTTGTAAGACATTGACGATACAAACACGCCTTAGTATTTGATAAAGGATTGAAGCCAAAATGCAGGACCTACTGCTAAGTTTGAGGCCCTTTTTAGTTTTATAACAAAAGGTAAAAAAAATGCAACGGACGCATTTTTTATTAACCTATTTGTACGAAACTTTTAGTGACGTGATTTTGACTGGCTGACCGGCTTTAAGGCAACATACAGATTCCAATATCAATGCTTATACGTGTAATGTAACCTTAACTACAAATACAATATTGATGAGTTCCCAATTCATCGCTCGCATTGAACAAACACAAGAGAGACTGATATCGGAACTGATTGCTTGTTCAACAGCACAACAAAAACTCCAGGCCATTTGAATAAATTCTATTGAATGTATTAAGACTATTAGCGAAGCTTCGAGAGCACTTCGGATCACTGATTTTTCTATAAAAGACCCTTTCAGAAAATCCTTCCATATCATTGCAAAATATGAAAGATTGAAAGTTACAGTACATTATTCGCAAACCCCGGATTCTGCGATATTTTATGTTGGATTTATGAAATTCTGGTCGGAGCTGTATGAAATAAATATGTGCGTGGATTATCCCCTTTTTGTCCAAAACTCTGCTATTATTTTCTTACACGTATTTTTTGTTAAGTAAACCAATTTCCTCGCGCGCGCCTCGGAGTCTTACGAGCAGATGTATATTTATTGAAATATTTATTTCATCAGATTTTCCGAAGTAATATATGACTATTTTAAAGGGACTGTAAAGTTATTTTATATGTTTGCAGTAGCTTTATCCGTTATCATGATAAAGACATTGTTTAATTCGTCGCTTACTATCGGCAGTAACTGTAAAACTGGACCCTAGTGCAAGGATTCAATCCCGTTCGATTCCTTCAAACATTACTATTCGTCCCGGACACCCGACGCATATCATTGAGAATGTATTTGAATAGTATCGATTCGGATGTGAGTGAATGCTGTCGTTTTACCACTTCAGTTTTATAGAAATTTAACGTTTGGCCATGCTGTCATATTTTTTAATGTTTTAGTACTTGAGCAGCGACTGTTGCTTGATAAATACAGCCTTAAATCCAATGTAGAACAAATATGTTCTTTTTTTAAGTTTGAGTGTCAGTTAGAGGGCGCTGTTTGACCCCGTGTCCTTTCATCAATCCCACACCACATATTTCAATCGGTTGACTGATTTGTTCGTCGAAGCGTAGACAGACACACCGAAACACTTTTGTAAGATGTATTTATTAGTATGAACGTCTTTATTTACTCGTTATAGAGCAAACTAAATATTTAATAAACACGTGTTGACCGCAAGCTATAATTATAATGCATTGATTGATAGCCGGCTATTTACGGCAAATTGTTTAACGACTCGAACTCGTAAATGCAGATTGTATCTAAAAATATGTTCTGAACTCAATAACGACTACGTGCAGAAAGTAAAATGTCCTTGAAATGTATTTCACAATTGTTACTAAGTATGCATTATTAATTAATGGTTCGCAATCGCACGCCATGTTGTCTGATTACTAGACCGGTGAAGTTAATACCGAGGGCTATGATCCGGATAGTTAATACATGGATTTGGAGACTTACCTACTATAAGAGGTTCTATCTAATATCTATACAGTATAAAATCAAATCTAATCGTTTTTGGATAAATATTACCCAAAACATTTTATTGCGTGATTTTCTTTTGTTTTCTCGAGTATTTTGAACAAACCTGTAGATATTATATCAGTAAAAATTTTATTGAGAGAAAATTGTATCTTAAGGCATAAATAAAAATTACGATTTTCCTTTATCCATAAATAAATAAGTAATAAATTAATTAAAAATAAATTAATAATAAATAAAAATTTACAGATAGACCTCGGGAAGTACCCTGTAGAATTTAATTCCTCTACGAGTGTCGATTTTTTTTTAAATTTGCGGTATCTTCAACTGATCTCTGATTACTTTCAGTAGATCCCCAAATAATTCAGTTGATCATGTAGGTACAGATCCGTAATTTTGCCTCAATTAAACAAGTCAGGTTGGCCGAGTGGTCTAAGGCGCCAGATTTAAGCTCTGGTTCCCGAGAGGGAGCGTGGGTTCGAACCCCACACCTGACAGGTTGATCAGCTCAAGAATACTTTTTGTTTTTTTTATTGCAGTTTTATATTGGTTATTCCCATTTTTCTACATTATAGATGTTTATTTATCGTGGAAAAAATTAAAATTTTATAATCTAATATTAATAAAAGTAATAATTTTCTTTTAAGTAATTTCCCGTTATTAAATATAAATATTAATGTTGTTTAGACAAACAGCCTTTGATTTTAGAGGTTTCAGTGTCAGTAGAAAATACGCTAAGGCATCTAGACGCGCCCTAGACATTGTTGTTTCAAACTTATTGATCTTAGTGACTCACTCATAAGCACTTTTATAGTTATTTAGGTGTACGTTTCGTTAGTAGGTAACTAGAAAAACTGTAAATTAGCCTGCTGAACGTTACAGATAACTGTTTTTCTTATTCATCCACTTAACATCCTTGCAATGTCATTGACAACACTATTCAGCCAGCCACCGCCAATAAATCCAAGGTTCACAATTAAAAACGCGACGTGTTTACGAGCACTTATCAGCATTGTAAGCGGCTGTACACTTACATCGTACCTTTTCTTCACGAGCCTCCATTGTGAGGAAAACCCTTGAGATTTCCACTGTTGTCTGTCGCGCGCCACTCGTGACACTTTTGTCTGAACATCCCGAGAGCTTTTAGACCATACAATTAGCTATATGTGTTCGACTAAGAAGGTTTTCTTTGTGGCTTCTATACTTTCTTCGATCAATTTATCGGTGGTTTTTTTTGGAAATGAATTTTTCTTTTTCATTTTAATTACACTTACTTCGGACAAAGTCAATTAAAATTTATAATTTCTGATAATTACGGATATAAACATGATTTTGTTATTAATAGATTAGTCTCAAACATATGTTGCCTGCCGCCTTCCTCATGAACCCAGCAAGGGAACTATACCCGATACTTGTTAACTAGTCAAATAGTATTTCTGAAAAGGACACCAGTTAAAGCGATTAAATCCCACTTATATATCCAAAATCGAATCATGATAATTCGGCTATCCGACCTATTGAACCTGTAGCAAACAGCTGTTATTAAAGGGTTGGAATGTAAATATGATAAATGATTCCCCTTGATAGCATCGCGGCGAGTCCCTAATGGCTTTAACACCTGCCCTAATCCTTTGTAAACCTCCTGAATAGGACTAATAGTGATAGCGATTATCGACGAAGGAGATTTTTTTATATAATTTTGTTTTATTGACTCATACAGTTGAAGTTTATTACGATTAACAAGTTTATGATTTGATTGTCCTTTAATTAAAACGGAAATAGGAATTGCATCAATTTAAAATGATAGTAAATGTCATTTTATGCGAAGATACTTTAAGTTATTATTGAGATACTTAAATACTTTTTTAGCATAACGATTTGCCATTCGATATCAGCCTTGTATAACCCACAGCTGGGCATCGGCCACCCTTAATTTATGCCATTCTTCTCAACCATCACAACCATCTTATCCCTATATTTTTTACATCACATTTCGCTAATGTTGCTATTACTGCATTGTTTTCAACGAATCCAATTTCCATTACAGTCTCCATATTTACAGCATTCTTACACAAACAATACCTTCAACATTGTTCTCCTGAAAACGTTTTCATCTTTATGAATACACAATTCTTTCGCGGACGTATTAAATATGTATCCCCACGTATTGTGTCGCCGGACAGACGGCTTGTACATAGCAACTGAGTATAATGCTTCTTAAGGCGTGTACATGTATAACATGTTAGGTAACCAGGTACCAGTGTGGTAGACTAGTGTTCTATAGTTGGTGCGGAAATGGTAATATAGTTGATGATAGTTTTATTGACAGAAAAACAAGCTTCAGGACTGAAAGTAGCATTTAGCATTGATGACAACATGTTTGACTTAAGATGAAGGTATCCTGTTCTTCTAAGTTCATTCCAAAACGGGAAGAATGAGATTCTCAATTTTCTCTTTTTACCTCTCCCTAGGTTTTTGGAAACTTTTTTTGAACTATCCCTACTAAAAGTTCATATCCACTTCAGCTGCCTATTTACGCAGCATGAACAGCTGAACTTATACCGATCCTACTCCGTAATATAAAACTGCATGCTACCGTATTCGGAAAACGTAGTCGAGATGTCGGTTTTCATCATTCATAGTGCAAAGCGCGGCAACAAAATGTATTCCAGCGGTAATTTGTTGAGCGAACCGCGGCCTATTTACTCGCTGGAGTCGTGTACTGAATAACCTACTCTTTTAGTTAGAGAAATTAAATTTATGAAACCTAGTGCATTAGGTGAGGGAAACCAGTGACAAATATAAAATAGAGTTTTTGATTCAGGGATTGCTGAAGCGCGGGTTCGATCCCCCGTAGGACGCTTGTTTGATCCACGATTGCTTGTCTTGTACACCCAGGGGTTTATTTGTGCATGTGACTTAAACGTGAAACCCCCTGCCTCACAAGAATAAATTCCTGATCGCTGGAGTAGTTAAAAAAATGCAGTTTTAAAATCGATTATTGAAATAAAGAGCTTCTAAAGTTGATAATACTTTTCCTCATGTATTGTTGGTGAAATTAAATAACTTGTATTTTGGTATTGTTATTTTCATGTGCATTGAAAGTGAATAATTTAGTTTAAATATAATTTTCAAGAAGCTGTGCTGATTTAAATACATCTTAGTATAAACAAATTAACGTACCCTACCTCAAAGCGATCGATGTTGTTTCCCTGCCAAACATCAGATGTCGACAGTCAAAGGCTAATTGGGTCACCGGCCTTTTCAGACCTCCGCTCACAAATACGGATGGTAGGCAAAGTACAGGAGTTTAAACCAGTACCAATACCATCAACTATCTCAAAACAAGAAAGTTATTGTTAGAGAAGCGAGATGTCGATATATAGTGTAATGCACTGTCTCCCTTTCACAATAGTATTAATCCTGGTTTGTTAGCTTATAGTAAGTTATAGTAACTAATGTTTGTCTCTTGTGAATATGTTTCGCAGTTACAGCGCCAGCTTTGAGCGAGAGCTTCGCTGTAGCCGAGTGTAGAGAATTGTTTATTTTATGTTTGTAACTTAACTGGATTTGCTGTACAGTACAGTTCTTGCAATGCAAATAAATGCATCAGTTTATTTTAGACTCAAATCTTTTTTTACTGGCTCTAAACATTTTTGTGTGGCTGCAGGATCTACTAAATTTGACCACTATCGTTTTTTGTCGAATTGCTTATACTCTGCCAAAATAATAAAAAAGCGTGTGCTTAACGCTTAACCCGAGACATCTTGACTAAACATCATCCTAAACCTGCAATCAAGTACTATCTAACAGCCAAGCATAGTTCACAATATTCCCAAATATCAGCACAGGAAGGGGCTAATTGGGTCGTAGCCTCGGACCTCGATACAAGCTGCTCTAACACAACTAGTCAAGTTCGATGCTTACTGGAGTTACTGGTATACACCGAATATAACCTTGCACTTGATGCAACCAATTTACAGCGGTTATTGGGCCGTTTCGATACCAGTGTCTGTGAGATTCGTGTCAATTGGACTACGAAGTGGCGGTTTGATAGGAACTGCTATTTGTATTGAGTTTGTATTGTTTTTGTAACAAGAACAACTGAAGGTATCCCGAGTTTCCTGATTTCTAAGTCAGTTTTTCTCCTAGCTATAGTACCTATATACAGGGAAGTGTGCTTAAAAGTTGTTAAAAGTGACTGTTATTGAGCAAGACGTACGTAAATACAGAAATCATCCAATCCATTTGGTTCAGGGAAAGTTTTTAAAATTTGGATTATTGCAGGCTTTAAAAAATTTGCAATTTCTCCTATCTCAATTGGCATTTTCAAAGTACTACACTTTCATATACCTATTGGACTTATTCACTGGAATTGTAGTACGTAAAGTGCTTATATAAGTGTCAGCAGAAGTTACGCATACAATGTCGTTCCTGAATAGTTTTAATGTTTTTGCCAGACATACCTAGTAGCCAAATTCTTTGACAAATGTTAAAAGGATTACCTTATTCGTGACATACTTTAGAAGAGTTGTTCAATATCATCTCAATATTTTCGTGGTTGAGGTGAAAATGTTTTATTAATGTGACCTCCTTAGCATTGACATTTTGGAACTCCGTTATTATTCGGTCTTACTTCAAAACAATTGCGTTAATCCTTATGATGTTTTGTACTGGTTATGTATTATTACTTCTTACATGTTGATAGCTAGGAGTTGGGCCTGCAGTCGCCACTCAGTCGTACACTATATCGATCTTCATTGTCCATTCACCCATTATGCGGCAATAACCGCTTATTAATTAATGTGTGACCTTATTAAATTATGCGCAAGGAATATTATGTAAAACGGTTTTGCGATACTCGGTCAAATGCGGAATCTATTCGATTTTCGTTTGAAATATGGTGCTAAAACGCTTTTGATCAATTTTTGTTCTTTACAACCAAAAACTTTTTGTTTTCTTTGCTGAGTTTTTTTTTGCTTGCTATAATGGACTAAAAATATTACAAACGTTTTTTATTTTATTGGTACACCTTACATAAACAAAAAAAAATGCACTTAATATATTTCCATTATGGTACACGTAAGGTTTAGGTACTTAAACGTAACGTCTCGAATATTTTAATAATCTATCATAACATGACGACTACGTATAAAATTTTAATGCAAATTGAAATCGTTTATAGCTATGGTATTTTTAATGGCGGCACTCATTGTGAGGGGGCTCGTATGTAATTCCTCCCTTCAATGCATTTAATCAGGATTAGGGCCTCGCGTTTTCCAATTGCTTGGCTCAAGTACGATTTAGGGGATGAAAACCAGTCACGTTCTGCGGTTTTTAAGATTCGCCGATGATAAGTGTAATAAAAAATCTGCAGACTCGATTGTTTCTCATACGTTTTCAATTAAAATGGTATTGATGATATTGGTCCCTGTAGCACTACGACAAGATATTTAGCAACAAATAGGTAGGTATTAAAATATTCTAATTCGTCACATCGCGAACCACTTCCCCAACAAAGTATTTTTTCTTTTCTATCACGAAAATAGTTATTACAGTCGTAAAATATGTTTGCACGACAAGCATAAAATTAACAAAATAAATAAACTACAGACCATTATCATGTAAGTAAAAAAACAATCCGTTTATTTTCAAGGTATGTTACAAACAGAGCATAATAGTCGTGTTCCAGTTACCGTAATAACAAAATACGTATCATCATTTATGACTAGAACAATCAACAAACATGATTCACAACCAAATATTATTTTATCGCAATTTTTATGTGCGAGCTACCTACAGCGATTGTACCCGCTGTCCACTAGCGACCTCGACAAATCTGGATACAACTGGTATTCATTTGGAGATAATCAACGTGCTCCATTGTGTTCCATCTCTTTCTATTACATCCGTAGAAACAGGGACATACCACTGTCTTAACATACCTCTATCGATTCTCAAAGGATTTGCGGTAACGTAGGCAATTCTCAAAATTAGTTGGCGAAATATTTACACAACTTCATAGTTTTGGGTCGTGCGATAATATTTCAGAGTTGTTTCGCTCTGTTACATCGACTGTAAACTTTCTGGGAAGTCTGCAAGGAGGTGATATAAATCTTTAATCTGAAGGCGCTTTGTCGTATTGTCATCCTTTCTCAAAGTGTTTACGCCTGTCTTTTAGGATTTATGAAAGGGCGAAGAAATTCCTTTTTATAAAAAGTTTGGAAATGTGAAAGATGTGTACAATGATGAACTCTTTTTTATCAACATCCTAAATATATCTACCATATTTGTGTATTTTCTTGAACATTATACAAGGCGAGAAAGATCTATTCAAATCTCTAAGTAATAACAATTCAGCTGTATCAATTGAGCAGAGATCTCGCAAAGATCTCGCCACCGTCAAGTAAATTGGCCGATGTCTCAATTCGGACAGTGCTCCGTCTATTTATAGTGGTCCTATCAACTGAGCAGATGTTACTTGATAGAAATGAATAAGATCCTTTTATTGCTCTGTCAAGTTCAATACTGGGGCGATATGGAGCCGTTCCTTAAGTATTTGAAAAGTAGGCACTGCATTCCATAATGATGACACGGCAATTTGCATTAGGAGTCCGTTATACTGAACGAAATGGGTTTTTGAGTAAGAAAAATCGATGAGCCCTCGCGACATTGTGTTAGTCTGTATTTTATTGCATCGTTAGCGCCTTGTTATTTCTTACAGAAGTGTTAATTAAATCATAGTGCAGTAAATAGGTAAAATACCTTCGTATTTATGTTCTGCCTTTAGAATAAGTGCGAAACAATTTCCCTGGAACTATCACACTCTAGTGGTTTCCCAAGCCGCGGTGCTATTCATGCGGAGTACCCTCAAGACTCCTACTTATTACAATTAAGAGGGCGAGGGATCAGGAACTAACTAGTTAATTAATCCCTCTTTGATAATGTATGGGGATATGGTAGTGGGTGGAAAATTAATCGTAGCAACTGTGTACTAGCAAACAGAATAATAAAAGAAGTAAGTTATGAAGTTACGCTACTGCAATAAGTTAAATAAAATACGCTGACTACTTTAATAAAGTCATACCGTAATAATGCCATAAATATAGAAACTGAAGGAGTAAATAAAGTTCCAGATGTTATTAAAATCGATAATTCTCATTATTTCTAAATGAACTCCCAAGATAATGATACTAATATGTTGAATAATGTGGTTGGTAAACCGAACATTTTATCCGAATTCTGCTGTCACACATGCTATGAATTCTCTAAATAGATACCCCGAGCCCAAACCTGGACTGACCCCTAAATACCATTCAAAAGCTATGTACAGTAAAACGTTTGGATCAAACATCGGAGTTTTATGATCAAAGTAATCTACTTTTACGAGTGTGACAATGTTTGCCCTCATTTCACTGCTTTCAGTCATTTTTAATCAACCTTTCGTTGGAAATCATACTTTTATATTGCCTTTTTATGTGTAAAGTGCTAATTTAAAGTGTTGCCGCGACTCAGTTTTATTCGTACATTATAAAATGCACAAGTTTGCAATGAGTTTTATTTTTGTTAGAAATTCTGTGGTGTGAACTGACATTCATTATATACCATTATATCCGATGGGTCTTAGGGTAATAACTTAAATAATAGTATATGATATAGTTCGTGATTATCAACAAATCGTTTACCTCTGCCTGACAGACAACTCCTGTTAATTTCGCACGCGTTCGAACCCTTTTGTTTTTGAAGGGTGATCCGTGATAGTCTGAAAGGGACTCAAATCGTATTTTATAAATCTTCTCATCTTAGTAATTACTTTTATCAGGTTTTTTTTTTTTGGTTCCTGGTACTGTGCTAACATAGTGTATCTGCTTTTCCATAGTATTTCCATTAAATTTAGTATTTCGCTTGCAAGTCCTGGTAAACCTATCCATTTAAATTACTGTAAAACATTTTACATTATTCTTTCTTACTTGTACAACTTAGAGCGTTTCTCGCCTCTCGACAATCACAGTTTTTATAACGCTGGTAATAATAATCGCACATTGAAAGTCCGTTTATTGGCCTTCGTAAGATTGCAATGATTTCCTCGATCTCGCAGCCACGTGGTCGGCTCTTTGTTTAGAAATACTCGAAAGATCCAAATTATAAATCGTTTTTAGTCTAGCTTATTGTGTCTTGACATATTAATTGAGGAAAAAAAGACTTCCAATTGTTGCAAAATTGATTAGTCTTCTTAGTTGCAAGTTGTAGCATTTTAAAAAATATTGGAAATCTTGTTTCATTGTTTTGAACTATAAAAAGTACATACCTACATATTTTTCTCGTCTTATTCGTTTTCGCCTCATTTCACTATGATTCACAAATCACAAACTACTTAAACATAGTACGAGTATTACTATTAAAATCTTTATGTTCTCCTTCAATGCTCTCTCCAGAACCACTCAAAATTATGCTGCATCAATTTGCAAATTTAAATTTTATATCATAAAAGTAATGCTATATTAATGCTACTTTAAAATCATTTAGAGGTTAAAACCTACGTTGCCTGGCATTTAGAAATGGCCGGTTAAATTGAGCGTAGAAACAAAGTTGAAGCAAAAACTTTATCAACGTCACTCCCAGGCTTAATGTCAATTTGATAACGGTCGAAAGGTTGCTCATGAAAATTAGAATGAGCATTTAACTTTAGACATGTTTTAATTGTGCGGTTTACCTGTTTGATCAGTTACTAGATATTTCGATTTTTATTAAATACCGTGTTTAATTGTGGCGTCTTATTTTAGCTAAAAGGTGTATAAGGGTGTGAAAATTTATATGAAAAAGTCGTATAAAGCTTAAAAATAAACGAATATACCTAAATATAATAATGTATATTGTACATAAATATGCATTGACATTATAAAAAGTATAATTGATCAGTTTTCACTAATTTTCCGTATCTATTGCAATCATCATTATAACGGGTAAAGTAACATAAATCTCCATAGTAAGTAATCTATAAATAGCCGCAACCCGCAACTGCGTTGTCGTCACAATCATCCTTCATGAGACATTTTTTATCTGGCTATAAATAGACCAATGACGTACTGACATTAGGAAGTGCTAATTTAAAAATAATGCCATCGTTTAACCCGCCATTGTAGCTTTGATTGACTCTCGATCATTCTAAATCGTTCTTTGTTTTGGTGATTCTTGTCGGTCGGAACCACAAAACTGCGGGCAATTTAGAGATTCAAGCGCCTTTTTAGTTAACTATTAAAATAAATAGTACGGCTTCGTTACGGAGGATATTATAGGTATTAACATAATTATCATAAACACAGCTATCAAAAAGCACTCCAAAATTAATCACTTTATGATAACAGACTCACATGGTCGTAAACGATAAAACACGTACAAAAAGATACGGATTCCAGAGATGAAGTCGTGGAAATAATTTGGGGAGTTCCAGACATACCTACCGGACGTGTCTTTTATCAATATCCCATCTGGCTAGCCGCCACCCTCGCCTCCCCGGATGAGATCCCTCGCAGCCTTTGTGCCCATGTGTAGCTTCCGCACTATCAAACGTTTTCTTAGATGTATGACCCGCTATTTTCGGCGCCACCATACATAGATCAATTTGACACAAAATATTTGTCATTGAACGGTATGCTTTCGTCCATTTAGAATTGTTTCGATTCAATTTACACAATTCTGGTGGATCGGAATCTTGACTTGGAAGATTGGACGAATAAAATACACAAATAGTGTCTTAATCTCACAGAATGTGGCATATAAGTGGCGTATCGTTCCCCAACAAACATATATTATTCAACGTGAACGGATCATGGCGTAGGATGAGTGAGTAACCGCGCCGCTTAATACAATTATGATCCTAATCCGTTTATATCGTATTCCCTAGCTATCTGGCGTAGGTTAGTAAACAATTTGATGAACCACAATTTACGGCCATGGCTTCATTTGAGAATCACGTGTTAGACTAGATAAAACATTGTAAATATTCATGAAGCCCTCCGCAAGTAGCAGTTATGAATGAGCGACTGATTTGACCACTTATCCGCCACAAAAGCCATTCAGATTTCAGTGTGCGGAGTTCAATCATAGATAATAGTCATGCTACAGCGGCTCTGCGATGTAATGGCTTGCTCGCCTTTGTAGTCAAAGAACTTCTCCATCTGCGACAATTTTACTGAATATCTTTAAAAGATTTAACTGCATTTCAAAAAACAGTCGTCTGATTCTAAAATAGATACTTTTATCATACTCTTGTCAATATCCACTGTAACGTGGATTACATAAATAATCCAGTAAGTGTATGACGAGAACATCACTGTGTGCAGTTCGATAAAATTAATCCCATTTTCCCTTTCATCTAGATTTTTCCTATACGATTATCAGAACGTAAACAAATGAGTGACTCCCTCTTCGTCAGCCACAAAGCCATTCAGTGTACCGTCGTTTAATCATAGACAATGGGCGTGCTAAAAGCAACTGTGCGATGTAATGGCCGCTTTTGTCATCACACAATACAGTCTGTGTGTTTGTGCAACAACATTGTCACAATAATATGTTTTTTTACGCTTTACCTCATTACACATTCGGCTGACAAAAACATGTTGTCTTGTTAAAATTTCGTTGTTCATTTTGTATAACCATTCAAACTCTTTTCGTTGATCCGTAAACCTTTATTTTTCTAACTTTATTTTTGCTTTATCAGGAATGCACTTAGTCGTAAAACAACATCATCAATTAATATAGTTCAGCTATCTCACCTTGGGCAATTAACCCCGTTATGAATTTGCTGACTGGCGAAGTTTTTGAACAGAGCGAGCAATTAGCGATTGTAATGGGAGGAAAACTGCATTCAATAACTGAAAATTTTTTTGATTGTTTGGGCTCCGTTATCCTTAAAAGTATTCCCAAAGTTTGTCGCATTTAAAACGCGGTTAGACTCATGACGAAAAAAGTTGCAAACCAATTTCTCGATAGATTTTCTTTTAACCACGATCTAGCTATGTTTATCACCTGCAAACACGTTTCAGTGCGTTTATTACGCTTGAAATTAAGTTACCCTCGTGTGATCACCAATGCTCGGTCTGACCGACGGTACGTCTAATCTTAATGGGTCCAATAATGTGGCCATCCATGTAATCGTTTCACACTTTACGACGGCATCAATTTCGGGCATAGTAAAATCTATCTAGCTCAGTTCATAAAGCAATCTAAATATTTGTATAGCTCGGTTTGAAACTACTTTATTTTGGATCTTTCATTGGTATCAATCATTGGATGCATTTATTTATTTTCATACATATGAAGTCCTACTTCTTTTTAAATAGTCATAATAATATTCCATCACTTTCCACACATGTATGTATGTACATATTATAGATAAATTGTACCCAGAAATAACCCAGAATAAATGACCGTGCTCATCACACAAACATTCGTCCTGGGTGGGGTTCTGATCTATAAAATTCGAGTACAGAAGTCAGGGCTACTAAACGCTAATCAACATGCTTTTAATATAAGTGTTCCATTAAAGACAAATGAGGTATCAGATCTCAGAACCTGATATTTACCGTGACTAAAATCGTGACTCGGCGCTGTCGCAGTTTCCAATCAATTTTCATTCCATCACATGACTGGTAGCTTGATGCCAGCAGTAACTGCACCGATCATGTTACTGTCCGAAATATACCGGCTTAAATATGCTCCACTAACTTCAATCGTACGAAACAAGCAAAGGAAAATTTTACAACAATTCTGCAATGATATGTAATCATCCAATCTTCTCTGACTTTCACATTTCAGTTTCTGTCGCATTTCAGCAACTAAATTCATCTTTTCCTGGATAAAAATAATATTAAAGTAAGCAGGCTGAATATTATAGCTAAGGTTTGCTCGTTTGCGGCGAAAAATATCTAAGACGAGAACGCAGAGAACAAATCATATACCGCCAAAAAAATAAACACGAAGAGGATAAAATATAAGTGACAATTGTCGATCGAAAACCTTTTCAAACGTAATTTCATAAAGATCTGTAACAGTCTTCTGAACATCCGAAAATGACATGTGTTCCGGAATACCGAACGGAAAAAAATAGGAAGTTAAAGCTTACCGTGTGCTCATAAAGCCAATAATAGCGATTAGATATATCGTACTTGCGGAAATTGAATCGGGAATTCCGGCCCGGAATGCCTGATGGCGCTGAGGATGTGTGCCGGTTATATTATGGTGTTCAAATGATTGGGAATTGATCCCTCGAGGTTTGCGTAGGCTGTGTCTTACACTGATAGTATAGGCAAGCCAAGTTAATGAAGGAAGGAAATAAAATGCAAAAAAAATCTACTTATCATGTTTGTGTTACTGCTATGCTGTAGATACTAGGGGTGCGCAATGATGACGCATATCATATTTGACAAAACAAAAATTCTTTAAAAGTACGCTTAAATAAGAAATAATGACAAACTAAAGAAACCGTCCTTTTCCTTGCAAAACCTAGCCAAACTTTATTTTCAATTAAAATCTAAGTTGACTAAGTTATTTGCGAAGTTAGACAGATCCCATAAGTCTTGCAGTCCGTGGTTATGATTCATTCGTAACTTCACGACGGTATTCGTTAGGGTGCATGGCATTAAAGGAGGGTGCGTTGCCCTATGTAAGTGACTCACATTTATGCGGAACAAGATGGCTTAAACTCTGAGTAACAGCGATTGTATTTAAAGCTATGTTAGTTCTTAAAACTTTGAGCGTCTTTGACAGTAGACGTTAATCCGTATAGATCCGTATGTCCAAATTCTATATATGCTATTTACATTTTATTTATTTATGAATAAGAAATATTGCACTTAATTTCGAAGAATGTTCGTAGTAAGTTGCATTAAAACAATACTTATTTATTGCTTATTTAATAATCCCAGTAGCCCGCTCATAACTCCACAAAGTTTCTCCAAGTTGTTGGGTTCTTATAGTGTTATGCTCCCTCTGTCGGCGAAGTTTTGGCATAAGTTAATATTCCAAAGGTTTCTACCGTTTTTGGTCAATGTACCCCGCTTTGTGTCATAGGTACTTTTGTAGGCTAGGATCGAAGGCGTGAAAGATTATTCAGTCATGATCGTGTGGAAAGCCTATTGCAATGAATTGCAAACTCTTTCTGGTATCATGTTCTACTTAATTCTCATAGCTTGCATTTTTAATATTCCGTGTATATGTCTGTATCTGTCATTATTTAAGTTGGTATCCATTTTTTTGCCTCTTGTCAAAATTATTTGCATCTAAATAACTTGAGCTTCTTTTTATAAATGACAAAATATTAAATTTCTTTCTCTATAACTCCCATTTGCACCAATTGTTCCCCGCCCTCGCTTACATCGCGCTCCATTTAGACCTAGACGTAGACACAGTTTAGTTTATAGTCAACTAGGGTAATAAAGTGTTTACGATCGTCCACGGCCGCGGCGTGGCTGTCCTTACCATCCCGGAGGAGTACTCGTTAGGGGTATTTAATGAAGATGCCTCCACTAAGTAATGAGCTTGTCTGCGGGGTAAAGGTTCTAAGATATTACGGAATAGGTGAGAAACTTTCCTCATTTTAAATTTTAAATAGTCTTCCTACGAGAGCTTAGCCAGATTTTCTTAAAGAGAAAATATAGTGAATAAAACAGATTTAGTATTTTTAATTGAAGTTTTAAATTTAAAACACATTACGATTGCAGTATTTGCATTTTAATTACACCTATTAATGTTAACAACTGTGTTCCTATCAGCAAATCCTATTACCATAAAATGAAATTTATTTTTCAGCCCGAAACTGGTTATGAAGCTAGCCACTTCCGAACAACGCTTACATTTTTCATCCAACTTTCAGCCTTAAAAATTCAGTGCATTTCTGACTCATAGTTACTCCGCCTCCATCATAATTCACAGCTAATGGCGGCTAGACCACGTCGGTTTTACCTAAAGGATAAAAATATATCACCTGCATGCTGTACTTACTCCTAGTTTAGTTAAAACTTGAATTTGCTTTACTGATATTCGCCAAAAGATATTTATGTTTTCGAGCCGGTAAAGTTTTGCAAACTACTCTCGTCGCCGGCTGCTTATAGTTAGAGCTAAAAATACTATTTTTTGTAGCGCATAAAGTAACTTCTACATGGTGCTTTGTTTTAATGTGTTTTTCGTCTTTTTTAATGGTACTTAAACATAACATGCCCCGTGTCTTCTGAAGACTTTATTTGCTATTGTATAACAACGAAGCTTATTAAATTATATTTTTACTTGTTTTTCTCTAAACATGTTCTTATAACACAGTGCTTGTTTGGTAAACATTGCTGTATATTCGAGAATGTTTGTTTCATACGAAAATGAAACGAAATTATTCCATAATTCATATTTTTGTTGTTATGTCTTCTCTTTAAAAGCATCACGATACTTTTCCTAAATGAAATTAGTATGCAAAGATGCATAGCACTACCCTAATTGTAGCCTAGTTATAAGCTAGGCTTAGCGGAACTGCGGCTTGAGCTATAACCTCGCTTCGAGACTTGATGGCGCAGCGTAAACTTTTGTTTACTGCGCTCCGAATAAAAACGTGCCACCTGCATACTCCAAGCGACGATGATTTATTGTTACCTAACACGTCCAGGAACGAGGCTTGCGGCTTTCCCTTATACCTATATACAATAGACGGCTTGTTTAAGATTTATCGCTAAGCCACGGATAGAATATTTTTGCAGACCTTGTAAGAACCGAGTAACCCGAGTAACCCGTAAGAATTGAGTAATAATAATTTAGGAATGAAAACTTATCAAGTGCGAGGTGTTAATCTAAGGTTCCGTACTAATAGGCTAAAAACAATTTTGTAAAGACAAATATAGGCCGTACCAAGCGTTGTTTAACCTACATTAACAATATTAGCATTTTTTGTTATACATACTAACTAACTTATAGGAATATCATCCGTGAAAATTCAAAGTTTAAGCTATCACGGTTCATGAGATATAGCTTGGTAAAAGGCAGCAAACAGCGGAGCCTTAGCGCTATTAGGGTTCTATTTTTCCCTTGTAGTTGGCTTTGAGTCATCTTACTACTGGTTTAAAACTCTCTAGGGTGTTAGCCCTATACTCTATTTCCTATTCCTCCCTTTCTGATCAATTCGATAAAAGATTGAATGTAAAAACAATTTTCCATTAATGAAGAAATGTGATCGATCGTTGTTGAGGTCGAAGCGAACGTCCCTCAATGACAAGGGCGCAATATTGTTGCAATTTGCCACAGTCCTCGAACATGACTTCTATTTTTGTTCAATGCTAAAGAAAAGTTTAACTCATTTCCGTTCTTCTATTGGTATTTTGGACCTTCTTCTATTGGTAAATAGGAGCCAGGTTTGGGCGTGATATACGATTCATTGTCATAATTTGTCTACTGGCTGACTAAAAGAGGAAGTCAATATTAAAGATATTTATTCCTCACACTTCTAATTATCAGTAGCAATCAAACCATTCTAAATATATTTTACGTCGTTTCCGTAGTGGCCATTCCGGGTAGTATTGCAGGAAGCAAACAGCTCGTGAATAAAAAAGGTCTTTACCCATATAAAAACCTATTGTGCTATTGAGCTAAACGATGATTCACAACTTCGTTTGCACGGAGCCAATAATGGCAAACGTATGGGAAGATCCCTTTTGCGCTATCCGCTCGTAGTCGCACGAACAACTACAAATCCGACCAACAGGCCAACGGATTTGATCAGATCGCTCGATCAAACGGCGCATTAATTGTCACTTGATTATTAAAGCGGTACAACGTTCGGCCGTATTAGTATCAAACGTTTTAGTGCCGATTGCACAAGTGTTAATTAGGCCACTTATTTCACACGATTGTGTGTGCTCACTGGTTCGTGCACTGATCATGAATAGCGAAATTAGGACATTATGATACTAAATTGGTGCTGTAAATACAAATGCAGCATCATCATCATTGCATAGCCTGTATAAGGTATCATGAACCGTAAATTATTTATTTGGTCACAAACAGTTTTACATTTATCGTCTAAACGTGAAATTATTATCCGTTCTAAATCTCTCGACCCAGCTCTCATACATGAGATGTAACGACGGTTAGAGAACTCAAATTATGTCGCATGACCGCATGTTGGAGAATTCCGGTCAAAGTCAAAAGAATTTTATTCATTTCGTCCATTTACGGGCGCTTACGACTAGTCCAGACTATTAACGGTTGCTGAAATGACTTTACACCAGCTGTGCTATTTTTATTCATTGCCACAACGAGGGAAATTTAATAACTGTCCGTCTAGACTTATTTGATAAAGATCTGTAGGATACAATTTCAGACAGTTTAATTTCACGAAAGTTGCGGCAGTTCTTCTTTTATTATAATGCCAGGTTTTGGTATAACTTGAATAATTTATGTTGACTAAATCTTTAGGGGTTCTAAAGGAAGATTATTTACTTTCGTTATTGTTTTACTTATGGATGCTTTGGTAGGCTTATTTATATTTCTACTGTTGGCAAGCGAACACCGCGCTTGCGCAAATATCGAAGGTATTTCTTAAGGCTTTGATAAGAATACAGCGCGTTCTATTTTCAGTACAGAGCTTTACGATCTAAGCCTCTTGATACACAATGGTTAGGAAGTTTGCTTTAAGATTTAATTTTAGATGCTTGCTACTAAGTATAAGTGTTAGGGAAACTTATAGTTTGTGCTGAGTTCGCAGCTAAAGATTCCGAGAACACTTTACTTGTACAGTTATTGCAGTATTTTAAGTAAGTCACTAACAGACACTGTTACGATTCTTACCCTTCAGTATTATATGACGTTATACGCTATCCTACTCATGCTTAATGTCCGTTTTAAATTATCGGAAATAGCCCTCGAAATGTAATCTTCATTCATTCAAAATATATGAACATAGGTTCCAATTTACTCCAGTTAAGTTATTATTAAACAAATGACGGGTCATAGCACCTACATCCTGCTTTTGACCTACTGAGTGGTGCACTCGACGACCCCGCATAACTCACGATAAACGCTCAGAGGTACCAAATATTGCCGGGACCATGTTTCACAGTTCCGTTTTCGGAAAAATTATGATTATTACGTAAAACCTTCATATATGAACACTCGGTTGTAACTTTTGCCATTTTACTGCTGTGTGTTTAAAACTTTTGGTTCGTTTTAATATCATACGCTGCATAACGTTTTTTTTAATAAACTGATGTAGGATTAACTTAAAAAAATACAGTTTTGTACGCTAATTCCTCTATCCTCGCCTTGTTTTTTATTTTTCCAAATTGCTCTAACGTTTGACGCATACAAAATTCAGAATATTTAGCGCCCTTGTCACAATCACTGATGAGCCGCTTTCTGGCAGATAAACTTTCACCTTTAGTACCATTTATCTGCCAAAGCAACCATGACCCAAACTTCATAATCAACCTACGGTCTTACCTATGTTGGGAGCATCAGCTTTCAAATTTTCAGCTTTTATAAAATTATGTAGGTCTGGCGACCACGGGCTCTTAATCTACAGGTTTATAGGATCATGTATAAATGTGTAATTAAGTAGAATCCTTTATGACGGTGTAACTGGTAACGACAGTCATGAATATAGAGTTACAGGCGCAGTGCCGCTAACGCGAGTCAAACGCTCGCCACAACAGATGGCCAATTAATTACCTCCTTGCAGAGCGATTGCCTTCCCTAGTTAGATTTAGCTTTGCGGCTGGTATTTCTAACAGATTTTCATAATGAGGTCTGATTTAAATTAGTGTTCTCGGAAATAGTTGAAAACTGGTAGTTCAGTGAGAAAGACTGTGTACAAAAATGACTAAATAAATCAAGGAGTTTTTATAAATTTTTATCTCTAAACCCAAACCTAAAATAAGATGTTCTTCAATAAAATCGTTTTACCATGAATCACGCCCCAATTACACGGCTTAACTAAAAGTTTATTTCAGATTTTAAACTCAAAGACCCGCCGTCCAGCCGCTAGTCCAGTCAAAGATAAATTAATGTTAATTACGGGTATAAATAAACCCTCGGAAAATGGGTACACTTTAAAGCTGGATTTATTCTGTAGTAGCAATTTATTCACGGCTCGATAAAAACAAGCAGATTAAGGATTTTTTACGGGGAAAAAATGGATTGTATATGTTTTTCACACATCGCCATCTTGTCTCAAACTAAAGCTTTTGTTATGAGTATTAAACAATTGATAACTCAACGATTGATAGCTCATCACGCAAACATTTAGAGGACACACACGATAGAGGAATTTATCCTAGGTGGGTATCGAACCTCCGGTATAGCAGTCAGGAACACTAACCACTAGACCAACAGGCTATTCAAAGATTTGGAATGTTATGTTAGTTTGTAAGTTCCGTTCGTCTTGGTGAAGACAATCAGACATGTATTGTATGGTTATGGAGCTTTATTAATGTCTTCAGAGTAATAGAAAATAATGTTCGTCAGATAGTTTCTGTACATTTGATTAAATACACTAACACAAAATAAACAAAATTCATCCTTAAACATGTTATGACAGCCAATAGCGAAAATCAACATAAGAAGCTTCGAATTCTAGAGAAAATGGCGAAAAGAATATATTGTTCAGAAGAAAATATAAAGAATCATTTTAGATGCCATATAAATGTTTGCTCCAGTGAATATTTTAACTTGTTTGCCGCACAAACTTACGAGCTATGATATCCAAACACCATGTTTATTTTATCAGTACCTGAAAAATGTGTTGCGTCTTGCGGTGGGCTCGTTTCACGCCAATCTGATAATGGTTTTCTGAAGGTGTGGTTGACTTTTCTTACGACTAAGCTGCTGATAAGTATTCAGAACGCATTACGTGTCTTAATGAATATGATAAATACGAACCTCCGAAATTTTAGTTTTAAAACCTACTTCATATTTAAGTAATAGAAGCCTGACATCCCTTTTTGACCGGCTTATAAAGAAGCATTTGCGCCATCTTTTTCTTGCAACTATTTTCAGCCATATTGGTAATCCCAAGTTTGAGTGTTTCTAAATCGGTTTCCCTGTACTAAAATAGCTGATATCTCGACGTATCGTACAAGACTCTTGGTCCCTCGGCACTTTGCGAACCTGAAGCCTCTGTCACGAGATATTTTCGATTTTAGTGCTCGCCAACAAAGAACTATCGTTGTCATTGTTGTGTATTGTGTTATATATAATCTTATTGAGAGGCTGTCGCTATCTTATTCTATCCTCATTGTTGTCTTCAAAACTACTATTTGTAAAGCTTAGGTTATCGGACTATGTTCCGGATCGGTAGGCATTTCATACCCTTCTTTGCTTCAGTGGGTATGTCAAATAAACATGAGTCTAGTACTGTAGCCAGTAAAGCGTCTTCAATTGCTGTTAACCCTTTTCGCTTGCCTAATCTCCCTATAGAGAGCAAAACAACGTTCTGGTCATCGTAACTCGAAACCGTTTTAAAATTTCATCTCAGCCCTTCTTTTTTGCTTTCTCTTTACAAAGTGCTTGTTAAAACTTGAGTATAATTTCATTCAGCTTTATATTTCCGTAAATTCATATTTATTACTCAGGTTAATCGTACAAGCATCGTAATAAATATCTGTTTGTGATAGTGTTTACGGCGCATCATTACATTTACTGGTTTATTTTACTACCTAATGGCCATTAAGACCAGTCAATCATAAGACATGCAAAGATTTATTTATTATTCCGGGTCTCATTAATTTAAGTAATTAATGAGTATGTCAACTAAAACAAATAGTTGATAAAAAAAATACGCGGTGAGATTTGCTGTCTTTATTTAGAACTGTGTCGAAAAAGGAAAATTATAGTGTATACGACTGACAACAGACCTGAAAACTTAACAACCGTTTAAATTCGTCAACAAAACATTTCTAATTCTGAAGTGCCCTTGACCGGCAGGATTGGTAACACAACATGGAGCACGTTTGTTAAGTTGTGTACTTATGTAAGTATTTCCGTAGACAAGCTACATAATAGTGCTGTAACAGGGTATTTATATACAGCTGTTGATACCAACCGTGGCAGACGTGGGCCACTCTATATCGATCGCAGTTCAAGGCTTGAGCGAAGGCCACCCGATGCCTACATAATTCGATACTCGGTCTAAACGGTGCCACCGAAATTGCCTTAGCAAATATTGGGATTTAATGGAATTGAGTTATCGACATTATTCTTGAAGCTCTTCACGTAAACTCTTAGCGAATTCTTGAACGCTGTGCTAATTTTCCGCTTCAGGTCTTGGAAAATGTTGTCAATAATAAACCTTCAAAACCAATCTCAAACGTAAACCTCGTGATTGTTCAAATTAAAGCTGTTATTTCCAATAACATTTCCCGGAAAATCGAGTATTTTCCCGTTCCCGCCCCGAATATTACGGAATACCAATTTCTTAATGTGCTACCGGCTGTCTGTCACTCATTCCGACTTTTGACTATTTATAACCGTTTTACCTGAATACCTTGGAGTACATGTATATGAAGCAATAGCAATCATGGCAGACATAATAAATTGCTTATTGATTTATGCTTTCGTTTCATCAGTTCGGTCCTCGTCGGGTCACATTGTTACCGACTGAATACCTTCCATTGACTGCACGCCACAATAGGCACTTATGTTGATTAGATGTCTATACTAGCAAAGTTACCCGAAACTCAATTCCAAACTGAAAAAGGGACCTTTTTTCTCTTATGTTTACCTGGTTTGTTTCTTAGACTCCTGCTTACTTTTAACTCTGCGTAAGACGTCATTGGGCAAAAAGTGCTAAATGAAATCCGTTAAATCTAAACGAAAATTCGTCCTTCAAACATCAAAAAGCAATCTACGCTTACTCTATTTCTTTGACGCAAAAGGAAAGCTTGGCTCATTGTCTGTCGCCCCTAAAATTTTGTCACGAATCCCGAAGGCAACGAAGCATCATTATGTAACCAATGACAGGGTTCCGCGGCTCCCTTTGTGGACTTTGTCTAAACTTTCCCCTTTCCTGAAAACTGTTCGACCTCAAATATTTTCGTTTGGCGTTGCCGCGGAGTCGAATTACAGGTATTAATCAAGTAATGGGCTTTCTCGTATTTTTCACCCGCAGTTTTATATTGGGCAATAACTTGTATAGAGGTTGTTTTATCCTATTGATGATAAACCATTTTATTGTTTAAGTACTAAAACCATCAATGTTAAGGTATACTACCTGTATCTAATACTTTGTTGGAAGTTATTAATACTAGTTACGAGATAAAGTGTGGACTGTAAACACGTACGTGACTGTAACGTTACTGTTTATTGTTTTGAAACCTGTAACGATAATTGGTTTGTTTTGAAATAAAACATGTCGCTTTACAAGATTAGCATCTTCCACAATTACTGTAATTTAAAGTGTAACATGCGAGTTAGCGCTAGTCCTGCAATAACGAGGACAGTCGTCAATATTGATATACATTAAAGATTTACATGCATTAGTACCAGTTTTTTTAGTAATCATAGTTGTATGAGAGGGAAAATAAATAAATATCGAACTAAACAGTGATTTTTAGGAGATTTTTATTCATTATATTAAATTCAGTTCTTAGAATGAAAGTACCACTATGCCATTGATATCTAAAGCCGTAACATTTCACAAGAACAAAGCGGAAATCGACTTATTATTCTGGAAAGCTCCAACTTTGCCAACCGGTACCTGTGTTTGTGCGTCGCTGCCAATAGAAACTAAAAGCAACGCGTTTAGTTTAAAAATCGTTGCAGTGTATATAGGTCACCAGTTCAACGGCCATTGGCACAGCACGGGCAATTTCTTAGTAGATTCTTATCTACACCAGCTATTGCTTTCAACCTATTACCGGGAACCAACCCGTTTACAGAATACTTTCAAATAATTGAATAAAGTAATATCAATAATAGTGGGTATTATGGGTTCCTCGTGCACCGGTTTTCTAGAATAGTCCCGTTTTAGCCCTTGGAAATAATCATTATAATACTTTATTTTCAATCCTACTCTTTGAGTACGATAAAAGAGAAATCTGTATCACCTTTTCATGAAAAATACCTTTGAAGGCAGTTTCTAATTTTCAGTGTTACACGTCAAAGTGAAAGGTCTTTAAGTAATTTAAAATCCAGACCCTAATTTCGTGGTTTCCAAGGATTTTCTTATAAATAAAGATTAGTTACAGTGGTACTACCAAATTACACTAGACGTGATTCCAGAATGCTGATTAGTTACCTCCTCTAAAATACTGATAACAGTCAATCCAGCTTACTCCAGTTATACAATCGTTTTCGCGTACTCCTGACTTTTCCAGCACTAACTTGACTTGCAGGCTTACTCCCAATAGTGGATTCGTTTTTGACTTTGTACCGGTTCTTGAATCGGTTCTGAAATGGTATTATCGAAACAAACTTGGATAGAGTGTTATTAATATTGTTGGCTGTCGATTAAGCCTGGGTCTAACTCGTGCTACTATGCGAATTAGCGCTTGTCGCAAGTTCCAGAGTACTTACTCGATATAAACAGCAATCGATTCTGTCGAAAGTTTCTAATGTTCTTCTGTTCTGTTCGGAAGAATAGTGAGGACGCATTTCACCGGCAGTGAGATATTTTGGGCTGAGTGTTATACTTCGCTCTAAATTCAATACAATATGCCGTCTCAGCTCAAACAACAGATATTTTAACTTTGTGTTCATAACATTCACTTACTGCGTCTGATTTCCACGACCTCCAACATATCGCGTGACGTCTGAAGCCTACTTGAATACGTGATACTCGCATCGCGTGTCTGATACAAAATCACAAATGTACCCCATATACAACTAAATTAAAATTTATGCAGATTGGCGACCGACTAGCTACATAACGTCCAGTCACATATAGTTGAAATAGGATTAAAAGAAAGACTGAATAAGAATAGTTTGTGTGTGTGTGGAGCGAGGTCTTCTGGCCAAACCCGCTGTGCGTGACGTGTTGTGGGTTCGATCCCCGCGTAGGACAAGCATTTATGTGGTCCATAAATATTTGTCCCAAGTCTGAGTGTGTGTGCAAGTAACTTGAATGTTTATGTAACCCCCATGACAAGAGGATTAAATAAACTTAGTGCTGGAGTCGTTTATTACAATGACTTTCCCTTTGTCTTTTTTATATAAAAATGTATTCTGTGTTGTTACAGAGCGACGGCAGTCTACTGCTGACAAACATGGGATTAGAAGACGCGGGACTGTACGAGTGTTCCGTGGAGAACGAGACAGCATACGTCGATAGGGTCAACCTCACTGTACGGAGTAAGTATCATTATGCTACTATTCTATTGACACCAACATCTAAATTACTGAACTAAGGTATGATGATGGAAAATATGGACGACATCATGCATTACCCGTTGCAGTCCATTTCAGGACACGTCTCCCAAGGCATATCACAAAGCCTCATGCTTTTTCATAGAAACGTTTTTAATTTTAACTCCGATTGTTTGTAGAGATGAAGCTGCAGAAAAATTACGTCTGATGAGACAAATCAAACCTACGTAGCGATAAAAAAGGGAAGGAGGAAATAAAAGAGTGATGATTCAATTAATTACGGAAGCAATATCTTGTAATGATGATTGACTAACGTTGTTAACTGTTTATCGAAATAATTGCAGCAAAATTCTATTTTCCTCGAAGCCTTGTCGGGAAGGCGTAGCTGCGTAGGTGTAAAAAAATAATCCGATTAAAAATGAACGAGCAGGAAAGGCGAAAATAGCCTTAACCATTTGTTTACGGCCACGTCTTGCACCAGTTAATAAATAGTATTCACAGATTATGGAAATCAACAAAGAAAATCGTGTTCATTTTCTTCACGAATAAAACAAGAAATTGTAACAAGTCATTTCTATTGAAACCGATATTTCGAGAACCTTCTTGTTTAATATAACAATAGTTATAGTTGGAGTATCGGGTCTCGGCGGCTGCGGTTTGTTGTGCTAGTTCCGCTACTGTTCTCCGCAAATCTGTTTGATTGTGTGGAGGTATGCCGGCAATCCTATCGATAGACATTGTTGTGAACTGCTGGATTTGTATTGAGAGATTACACACATACATGAAGTAATTTCGTGTTGCATAGCTACTGGTTTAAGGGAGTATCTCGCAAAAAGGCTGAAACTCGTCAAACCAATTGGTTTGACGAGTTTCAGCCTTTTAACGGTTCCAAAGTGTACTCAATTGAGTACACTTTAGAACCGTGCAACTAGAGGCAGTAATGTAATATTTTAATAGTGCCTGAAAAACGGCCTATTTGGAATAAAAACTTTTGATTTTGAGTAAATATTCACACCACATAAATTTCTCAGTCAAGAAAATTAAGTAAAGAAAGGTCGAGTCTTTTTAAGCCGAAGGAAATTAAAAGTACCGCTCTTGAATATAATGAAACCAAAACACGTGAAAACGAAGCCTCACAAAAATTTTACCGTGTTCAATAGTCACGTTTTTATAGGTAAACTGCTGAAGCAATTTATTAAATCTTTTACGGACCGATATTCAGTTCTAGGAAAAAAGGTAGGTTACATTTTGTTACTAAAAAAGTTTCCCCTAAAATATCAGAAGTGATTGAGAATAGTTTTGGGAAATTCTAATACAATTTTCAGCGATTTTTAGTAAAGTCCTATAAATTTTAAAAGGTCCCCGGACGATCCAACACTTTACCGCTTGTAGTTTTTGGTTTCGTATTGATGAGATATTAGACATGTTTGATCGTTTACGCAGCTAGTTTAAAGACTTTGGATCTTCGTGCGATCAGTATTTTAATCCTTGTGTAGCGGTAGTTTTCACAAACATTAACAGACGCCCATACGCGGAACAAGCTTCATCGAACCCGCGACACGTTGTGCACTGTAGGTTTCATGGTAAATGGCTACCCGTGCAGTGAAATTTCACTTAGTTCGAAGCTCTTCAATGAAATTTTATATAGTACATTTTGCACTGTATGACGCAATTGGATTAAATAACCTTTAAAACGTTAGCAACAAACATGTAATTTAGACAAATGAAATTTACAGTTTACAAAGTTTTATCAAAATTTTCCGTGACTTCCACAATGGCTTCGCCTCATAAAATCCAGCGACAACCGGAATCAATTCGAGTGAAGTTAAACTAAGTGCTCAATAACTAGCCACCTGTTACAGCCTTATTACGATGGTTAAGCAGCAACGAATATTAATGATGCTGTTTCTGAAGTGTACTCGACGCGTTTCATGCCGCGGTACGAAAGCGAGCAAACGTTTTAATGTTGCTACTGCGGCTTGTTCTGTGGGTTTAATCTTTTTCAGATTTAAATGTAGCTTGATACTGATATTTTTAAAATCCCCTGTATCATTCGGGCAAAAAAGTCGATAGGTACCGAAGTTATGTACAATCAGAATTAAACTCGTAGTTTTGTAATCTTATTTGTGTATTGGACTCAACATGATTATATTAGTTTAAGACATCCAAAGTCTTACGCAATGCCTTTTATCAAAGTCGAACTTTATAAATTGCCTTATGCACGATCTTTGATATACCTTATATTATATACCATACCTAACCTTAACCAGTAAAAAATCAAAAGTCATATTTTTCCGTTTACACAACGGAATAACGCTTCATACTTTGCCAATATTCCTATATACATGAAGGTAAAGGATAAAGTGATTTGCAAGTCTATTCTGAGCCAGTGTGGCTTCTATTCCTGGCGCTGCAGCCACACGAGTCAATCACATCGATTGGCAGCAGCTGAGCGTCGCACGCCTTGTGATAAAATCGTGGTGGGAGCTTTAGATCTTGTTATACACCGTAATGTTAGTCACCTAGGAGTTATTGCATGGCCAATGAGCAGTATAGGTGTCTTCTATTTTGTGCATGGAAGACTGAAGACGTAGAGGCTGATCAATCATAGAAAAAAGGGACTTTGCTGATCAAGATCTTTAAAAGAGAGTTAAAAATTATTGTTATCACCTTGATTAAGCTAAAATATACGCAAGTCTTATAACTTACGCAAATCTTATAATCTTTTTTGAGTAGTAGACAAATAAAGACCAATAGAGATACTTGTAATTGCAGTCCAATGTATGTAAGATAATCAGCGTTAAACGTTTCATGTAAAATCCTCTTTAGCAAATTACACTACAATAGTACAATAAAATCGTGAGCAACGTAGTCGTAAACTGTGTAATTCTGTTCAAAGCTGAGACCGAGCGAAAGCTTCTTAAACCATTGTTTAGACTCTAAACACAATTATGGAAGCATTGAGTTCGAATACTTTTCAACCAATAAATATCGAGTGCTCTTGCAAGTCTTACTTTTACTTCTAGTAGTGTTAGTACACTGTTTTTCCATTAATTCTGTAACGATCTCGATTATTCAAGCGCCGTTCGATCGTCTACTTAGTGTTAAAGCTCTGTAACAGTTTAAAATGTCGCATTGTGTTGGAGGGAAACTCGATTAAACACAATGAGAGCAATACAATAATCCCAGCGACACAAATAGCAATCTGATAAAATGAACCTGCTAGGGACACCATGATTTTGGTACTTTGAACACCTACTTGTAGATTTTTTTTTCGGAAGTCCATTTCCGTACATTCATTCAATCGTTTTTTACTTTCGCTTTAAAAAAGAACTTGATTGACTTGAGACTTCAGTTTTTATTTAGACGGGTTAAGGTTAGTTTCCTTTGGTTTTCTGTGAGACAGTGAATATTTACATATTGCGCTGACTATGATGACCTGACATTGATTTAAAAAAAACTATGCCTTTATAAAAAAGATACATTCACATTCAATCCAGATACAGACTCTAGAAGTGTTGGCAGTAAATTACTTTTATCAGAACCTATTCGTATTTTATTACGAATTTCGCTATTTCTTTACAAGTCTACTAGACATCGGATAACCATAAACTACGTCACCCTCTCAATTTAATACACTTTCCGTTCCGACTCCGCTAGTAAATAAACGAAGACGCAGTGTCTTCGTTTATTTTTATTGTGTAAAATATTTCATATCTTCCAAAGAAATTTATTATAATAGCCGTTAAAAAACTGTATTTGTCTTTTGTTATTTTCCGTTAATAGTGTAGCTAACCTACCTTTATGATTAAACTGTAATGTACGGTAAGGTAAACAAATGTGATAATTATCGTAATCGTATTAGAGTAATCAAAACCACAAAAACAAATCCTTCCAAGACTGCATTTCAAATACCTACTCCACACCACTGCGCTTGACCTGTTTTAATTGATATCTCATCATCATTACAGCTTTTAACGTATAAAAGTTCTGCGTATGTAGGTCATGCAAAAAAATCTTTCAAATTAAACCGAGAATCGCGGTCACGATTTTACATTAAAAAGTTCCGACATTTCCCCGGGACTTTATCCATATAACTACTGGCATCATGGCTACCGTACGTTATTGATGTATCGCTGAGTTCAGAGAATATTAATTAATTATTGCCGCGTAAGATACGGCTGGGAACGTTACGTGTGATTTAATTAATATCATATTTAATTATGAACTTTAAATGTGGCACGTATGAGCGTATTTGCATGGATATTCTGAGGAAATCAATGTGAGAAATAGATTTGCCGAATATGAAGTTTTTTTCATACGAAATTATACAATGACCAAAATTGTTATGTTATTTATGCTATCGACCAATTAAAAGATGTGATGGTAATCAGCGGAAAAATAACATTCTTAGGCGTAAACTGGGCCCTAAAACGTCTGGAATGGACTAGATGCTGATCGTAAAGGATCCAATATTAGTTATGAAATCTTATAATCGATGTTATAATATATTTGTCTACACTGCATTAGATTAGATCAGATTAGAATATTCTTTATTGTACACCATGGAATTGCAGCAGTGGCTCTTTATATATACAATGTTAGGGTAGAATGTTTTTCAATCAATAGACACCATTGATTGAAAAACACACAACATTCCAAATAGACACAGACTAACTAATTAACAGAGGTCTATCGGAACACCAGGACTTGGATGCCTAACCCAAACCTGAGTTATCTGGTCACGACATCATTATTTACACACGTGAGTCATTAGACACAATACCAAGAACTGTACTTCTCCATAATTGCCATTAGTACACTATTGAATTGTTACTAACACGCACGTTTAACTAAGCTGGTATTAATTGGATACGATTTAGTAAAACAGTGAGGTAAACAATGGTATTTTTAATGTCTGTTATCTGATTTTAACGGTTCGTAAGTAACAAAGAAGAATGCTAACGTTTAATTTGTTTTTCTTCTCGTAATTTAGTCATATGAGTTTTCACTTAGATATGAAATAGCAAGATATGAATCGAAACATTTTGACCATAGTTCGGTCAAGCAGGCAAAGTGTGCACTTAGGCTAACGAGATGTATGAGAAAAATATCACTTGAAACGAAGAAGAACATTCAATTTACTTTTCAGTAAAAAGTCAAGCCTTCACATAAATAATAATAATGAAAATCGCTTAGAAATAGTCTAGATTTATTTATTTATTTATTAGAAAGAAACATACTGCTTAAATAAAAACAAGAGATGTAGCAGACAATAAATTGTTCATTAGCCGAAACAGTTACCGACAGTAATTTCAAATACATACTTCTAATCTTAAACAACATTAACCGAATAACATAAAGCCCGCAACTTGATCACAAACACATGTATCGGCACGAAGCCTTCTAAACACAAGCCTTTCTCCGCCAGGAAAGCGCAACTCGACTTTCAACACACGCTAAGAACTAAAGTCGTTATGAAACTGAAACTATACTAACTTTATTTATTATACCTATCTACTTATATTACCCAGAATACTTATTACATTGAGACACTTTTGCTGGAACATTCTAGAAGGCTGAGACGTTTTCTGGTTAGTGTAAGTGTTTAAATGTTCTAAATTCCGAAATCGTGTGAAATATTGATATTATGTCAAAAAAATATAGCTTCTGGAATCGGTTTACTCAAGCATATTTATCGGGACTACGCCACTCAGGGTCCGGAGGCTTGCGAGTCGAACTCGCTACCGCGTCAGCTTACGGTTAAGAACTCCGGTTGGATCCTGAAACTAGTCAGGAAAATCCGATTAATACGTGGTTTTAAGTACTAATCATGCACACGGAAGTTATAACGATATGGGTATTATTCGGTAGTCAATTGTCGTTGCATTAGGTTGCCTCAATTGAACAGCTTTTAATAAACTGGGCTGAGTGTATGGTTCTAAATACTAGTGTAAACATAGCATTGTAGTACACAACAAACTATTACATAAAGTGTCTTACAAACTCGCGATATGACTCCAAGTCTCGGCCGTTTATAATTGCTTTTAGCCAGATAAAGTTTGCGGCGAGTCAATCATTTCTAGATTATCTAGACGTTAGCGAGATTTAGGTCTTAGCGTCTGTTGGTGATGGAAACTGGCTCAAACTTGTACAGTTAAGAAAACTTTGTAATTGAAATAAAACCTTTTTGCTATCTCACCGCTATTAATCATCGTTTGAGGTTTGAACTCGAAATAATACTTTTCTTGTCCTGCTCTGTGAATTTAAAGTTTAGTTTCATCAGACCTAGCTTCTTATATTGTATTCCAGTTTATTGGAAGAAGTTATAGCTAATAGTCAAAATTTCAAGAACAGCTACTTATTTCATAAGACGCCCAGGTCTAAAAAATACGTGAATTATAATTAAACTGGTGTCTACAAAAATATCCTGGGACTATTACAGACGCACGCACTACACATAAGATTCCGCGTAAAAAAGTTGGTTATCTATAACTCGTTTAATTATTTCCGCATGTGCTTCGACTTTTACAATTTAATAAAAAAAGTATTGCAGAAAAATCTGTAATAATAATGTGTAGATGTCAGTCTTAAAATAATTCGATTGATTATAATTTATAAGAGATCTTGCTGAAAAGAAGTTACATGACAAAAAAAACTTCCTCAATTGGCATTTTAAGCTGTTAATCACAACATACCGCGAAAATAAAAAGTCAGTTCACTTCTTGAAATATTACAGATTACAGACAGATTTCAAAAACAAAATGATGGTTACAAAAACAAGTTACTGCACTTAGTAGTTTAGGTAATATTTAAAAACTCCTGAAAAGTCTGAGTCGTATAATAGGGCAACCCTATTCATGAATACTCAAGATCTCATGTTATATAAACTGAGGAAATGCTCGTTTTGACCCAATTATTTAATATAAAACTATAGCCAGCAATCATATGAATGTTGTGTTCCTTATTGCGCATGAAATTCATATTCATTGCTGTATTACATGTTTATAGTAAAGTTTACCTACATCATAATTCGAAAATGCTAAGGAAAAAGAACAGAAATACAACCTTAACTATTCAGACGATTACGGAAGCGTTTACAGGCAAATATTTTTTGTTCAAATTTGAGTAAACTTTTAATTAAATTGTTTCGATGCTCTAAATTGATAAAGTCCATCCTGCAATAATCACTCCCTGCCATCACTCACACATGGCCACCCCACGGTACCTGAAGACGAGCATGCCTCACGAAGGTCGCGTAATGACTATCATTACCTATCAGCCAGCATAAGTAAACCTCCCACATTATACCGCATACCCCCACTCCGCCCACGACTCGTTCCCACGCAGAGAAGGCGGACAGACCAACTCACATTGGTAGTTTATAGCTGATGACGTAAAGACGTGTCGCTGGGCATTTTTCTCGTAAATATGTGTCCGTTATTATGGGGGACAGTGTTTGTTCATGACACGTATTGTTTAATTAGGGCTGTGTGATTTCAATTGTAGAATGGGGTTAAAAACTGGTTACGAGCATTATGCTTTAAAATTCTGCAAATTAGTTGTAACAAACTGTATATTTCTTGTCCTAAATTATTCAAACGTTCTGAAACTGGTAACGACCAAAAATTTCGTGAAAAATGATAAACAGTAGTAGATAAAAGCAGTAAAAATAGGTTAAAGAGATTTTGATTTAACATAAATTCGGAAGAGATTAATTATTTGTAGAAAGTCCAATTTTACACATCCATTTTAAATGCCCCAAAATTGCCAATACGACGGTGTGTTGACCATGTTAATTGGGTGTCTAGCCTATACCGATCAATAAAACGCACGTAACTCAAATATAGGGGAGAACGTGTGTTCAGGCTAAGGGGGTCCAGTAGTACACGAACACACGGAGAATTCTGGTTACAACACAAACACTTGAAATCTGAAGCCTCCTTGAGTAAAGTACCTCTTTAGTCTCACTATGTGGTCTCCAAGCATTCTAGAGAGTCTCGCTCCTACGCTAAGTTTGCTTAAAAAAAGGAGAGCGTTCTTGTATCGTGGTAATTGAATATTGTTTAAATGGCAGAGTAGGACGTCGGTTACCGTTCTGGGCCACTCTCCTATCAGAGCAAAAATGTGTCTTAAATACCACTAAATATTTCCTCATTAAGATTTCATTCCATTTCAGACTTTGTCCTATATTCTCACGTAGTCCCGTGCCATGTACCGTGTGAAATTTGCACTGCCAAAGAGTAATGACCCAAACTTATTTCGACGCTTCCTCCGGAGGTCCACTAGTGTCAAGTATAAAGCACCGGCACCGGCGTCAAAAATGTTTAATTTATATTCCATCTTTCGAATTACAACACGCTGTTGTGGCTTTTTAATGCTTTCACACAACCCTTTATAGGATTAAGAGCTTTCAGGGGTCCCGCGGCTCGCACCTCACGCCGTAATGTAATCGGATTGTGGCCTTGAAAACAAGTTATATTTACATTCTAGGACTTCCAAGCAAACCGAGTACTAGGGTTTCTTTGATACCTGTAGACATACGACCCTTACTTTTTTTACAAAATAGTCCAATACGCATACAAATATTATACAAGCTCAAACCCTCACAATAAATTGTATTGTACGCACTAGTTAATTACCAGTACCGCCAACCCTGCACCGCTGACGTGCATATCAGCCGGGCACATTTATATCACGTGATAAATTTATTGTTAGTGGACACGCAACTCTCAAGGAATATTTTGACTGACGCACGATGCAGACGGCTTGGCTGGGGCTGTTTACGTTTTATTGTTTTTGTGTTTGGGGTGAACTGTTGAGATTACGAACACGCGATATTACTAATCCGGTACAATGATTTTTTGGTAGAACTCCAACGTAGACGAGGTGACGTTTTTTTGTTCTTACCCGAAATCGAACACAAGTTTTGTCTTCTGCCAAACCATAGCCTTGTCCGTAACTAAGATTTGGAGAATACTGTTTGGTTATTTTATTAAAACGTTTATTTTTCTCGCCTTTTTTTGCTTTATATAAGCAAATAAAGTTCCTTTATATCGTTAACAACAGTGTTTTCGGATCACGTACTCTAACTAGCCTCTCTTGTCCTTTATACGGAAACTCGTGGACTGCATGCCGTTTAAATGTCAAATGTAATTTAAATACGTGTTGGACGGTAGACAAGTCGAATACTTGCTTCTTTTATTGTACGTTTGATTGCTATTCTGCCAGAAATACCGTGAAATAACCAAGGGGCTTCGACAAACTAGATTATAAAGTTAATAGAAACTTCAAATAAAATTATTTTCGACAAGTTACCTGACTTTCAGGTGTCAGTTCAATACAGTGCCGCTATTCGTCAGCTTTGGCTCTCGGAGAAACGACATTAGTCTCCAGGCCAAAGGCAAAAACATTTCAAAAGTTCTAAGAACGAAGTGGATTTTATGAGTAAAGGATAAATGCCGGTATAACCAAGTCCAACTATCGAAGGGCCGTGTAATACCAAGGGGTCACAATTTACATGCATTGAGCGTTCCGTATACCAGCCACTTCAATCATTACAATATACATAATACGTGTTCGATATATCAAGAAGATGAATAATATTCATTACTCGGAGAGCGTTCTAATTCTAACGACTTGTATACATCTCACGTTTTGAAATGAATTGTATTATGAAATGAAAAGGTCTCTTATAAATAGTTTAATTGGTTTCGCAAATCTCTCATTAATAACATATCATCTTAGAGGGTTCTCTTATTGTTTACATCTTAAAAAATATATTGATTCGTTTCCCATAGTTTCCCTTACTATCCAATAACGTCGCTGACCTTATATATTACCCAACCGCTTCGTCCAAGGATTTTCCATAAAGTGGTTCCAACTTATTTCATTAATTCAAAACTTGCATATCCAAGGTTCAATATCAGATAACATTGATACTCCTGATCTTAGTATTGCAGCATATATTGTAAACTTTTCATTAAAACCGCATCATCCGAAGGGTTCCTTTTGTTCCCTGTCTTACAAATATTGATTTAGTCCCATTTTTTCTCGGGTCTTTTGTCCCCACCTTATTATCGAGTCGTGTCTCCATCCTTTACATAATCCATCCGGCTCGTCTAAGGATTTCCCGTGACGGTCTTCCAGCTCCCCTTATTCCTGCAATTTAAACCGTTCCAATCTAATTTTATGAACTTGTTTGGTACGAGAGGAGCGCCGGGAGCTGCATGTCCAAAGGCTATTGTTAGAGACAATATACTACGGAGACTAGTATGCGTACGTTGCGCGTGTATGCAGCACGACTTTCTAGCAATCTGCATTTCTAGCTGAAGGTCTCTTGGAATTTGAAGGCATTTTGCCGCTATTATTAAGCCTATCGTATTTATTGTCGTAGATAACTGTGTATAGGTGTATTACAATTTAGAGCGTGGAGGTTTAAGAATTTATTTTTAAGAATAAAGCTGTAGAGAAATATTTCAAATTTTAAAATGGTTTTAGTGTATAAGTTTATCAGTTTCTTTTTATCGTACTGGCGGGAAAGTGTTTCGATAAAACTATTAATTGACGAGTGCTCGCATAATCATGGAATCCAAACGGGCTAATGATTTTGATGCAAATGCAATACTATGAGAGAGTCCAAAACAAATAGTAAAACATAATCGCTAAATTGAAAATAAATTCCACAAATTAAACATATCCTTTCTACATAACATGCTATTACTATCTTTACATAACAATGGGAGCGCATAACACCTGTCCTTGATGTAAACTGCCAGGTGTAACGGAAATGACCGTCCTCCGTACATAACTGGTGGCGGTCCACGATGCAGAGGTGTTCGTGTCGTGTGTTGCATACATCACGTCTACTCGCTTATGTAACGAAATTTCCTCCCGAGCAATTTGTCTTCATCAGGGTACTGTATATTACCTGTATTTTAAGAGACTACAGTTTGTGGAGACTATACAAAATGTGTATGTAAGTATGGAGGTTTATGAAGTTAGCTTAGTTTAATCTGGGAAGTATTTGCGTTGCTATAGATACATTAAAAAACCTCGGCCGCACTAAGGAGTTTAATTTTTTCGGGGGTTTTACAAACATTTAAATCACAAGAACAAAGACACCAGACTCAGGACAAGCATTCGTGGATCACAAAAACGTTAGCACTGCGCGGAGATCGAAGCCGCGACTCGTCGCCCAGTGAGTTTGGCATGATGACAGTTATCATACTTCCAATGTATTATAGTACAGACAAATAATTTGATAAAGAAAAATGGGTCAAAGTGGAAAAATATGGTGGTTTCGTAAATTCATCGTAAAGGTTTTAAATTACTAAACTAGATTGTTAGTATTAACGATATATGACTACAATGATCCTTACTTCCAAGCTCTTTATACGGGTCCCATGTTATTTTCAAGTGAGACAAGCGATAATATCGTGTAAATTAATGCCGTCAGTACTTGTACAAAAGGATGTCCTTATCTTAAAGAGATCTTAATTCAGACTTCTGACGGCTTAAGATAGTTCGGTCTTACTCAAGGCATAAAAGGAGGTTTAAAATAAGAAATGTTAAGACATCACTGCTAACACGGACATTTGCTTTTTTTTAAAGAAAAAGATATACTCGTATAATGCTTGTGACAATAGCATAAGTTTTAAAGTAAGAAGTCATAATACCAATACCAGCCAATAAAGGTCCCACTGCTTTGAAGAAAGTGCTTCACATATAGAGAAGGATTGAGTACTGATCTCCAGAAAGTTAGATGTTTTTAATTATTATTATAGTATAATACCCTAAATGTCAGACTGAAGAGCGGTCCTAATTACTTTACCCTTGTGTGTTCTCTGTAGTTAAACATAAAACTAAATGCAATTATCTTGTTTACGAATTTGATGATATATTTTTATGTTTATTTTGTGTCTTTCATTTTAAAACTGGATTTTAATAAGTACATTCGCGCGTTTTTTAACAGTTTAAGAGTTTAGGGCATTTAAAGACTGATGGTGTTAAACAGCTGATGCAAAATCATTAGAAACATTCAATGAAATATAACCATAAGTCTGTCTAATCTCAAGAATTGGCGCCAACGGTCCGTTTATTATCCAAATTGGTCCCATTTAGTATGCAATTAGCAAAATTTATACGTTTAGTCTCTGAAGCAGTATTAATATCTTAGATGGCTGTTACGATAAATTACCATAATTGAATATTTAATGACAGTCGTGCTTCACTTAGTAAAACTTATTTAAATTTAATGTTGTTTATCTTTATCTTACTCACGATACTAAGCGACATTTCGATTTACAAAAACATCTGGAATGTAAATACTCATTCTTTTCTAGCTTGGCGTCAAACCTACGTAATAATTGTAGTACTATAGTTTTAATCTCAATTTTTATACGACTAGTATTTTATTCTAGATCAAATTTTGTGGACAGCATATTCTTTCATTATTTTAGCGCAAACTAAGTAAAACATGCTCTCAGTAATGATGAAGTATTAACAGACCCTCATCTAGTATCTCTATCGGCACCCATGTTAGTATTCTTCAAATGTAGGTGGATTTATACAGTGTATGGAAATAACAATATCCGCAATATTGGGCTTACCGATCAAATTTTTTCTAAACACCTCCTTGTAATCGTCCACAGCGGAGCCGCCACCGCTAGTAAACGTGACAGTCCACGCGTCTACAATCTTGGCGCTGATCCTGTGGAACGTGGCGGGCGATGGCGGCCACCCCATCATAGACTTCACCGCGCAGTACCGCTCGGCAGCGCCAGTCAACGGCACGCTCGAGCCCTGGAGACCCATCAGTCCCAACCATATCAGCCCTAACTCGGTAAGGCAGAGAGTTACAACCTCCTTTCAGGCATCATGGATGGTTATGGTACCTGTTGTGGTATCAATGAAACTTTTTGCTCTTCACGATTTAATACTGTTCGGCGGCGCTAGTCAACGGTAAGCTAGAGGTCTATTAGCCCTACCATATCAGTCTGGTGAGGCAAGCCAGGCTGGGGCAAGCGGAAAGACTAGATCATTAATCATAATCATTCCTCATCTATGCAAAATGGCTAGAGAGATCCTGTAGTAAAAGCCTGGATACTCAGTTGGTAACTGGGTCCCGATAGTACGGAGAATAAAAGTTGGTCTCAAAATATAATATTTCTGTTTCCATATAAACCGTTGTTACATAAAACAAGCTTACGTATTATTATTATCAAATAATAAAATTAAAACACGTTTCCTTATACAATTGTTTTCGTTTAGAGAGTATAACAAGACCAAGTAACTTATCACGTAGTTACAAGCAAAACAAATTATAAACAACAAAAATAATAAATTGGTATAGTCAAGTACTGTTAACCTTTGGGAATTTATAAAATATACCGCGCTAAGAAAAACCAACGATTTGACAAAACTCTCCCGCAATTTTCTCCAAGCTCTTTGTGGTTTGCATAAGCTGATTAAAAATAATTAGGAAAATATTTTTATTCTTTTGGGAAATGGTAATTTTCTTTAATGAGTTTCCTTGGCATTTTCCAGCGGCAAGTAGACGTGTACCACCTAGACACGAACGCGTCGTACTGGTTCCGAGTGTGGGCTACCAACGCGCTGGGCCCAGGCCCACCGGTGGAGGTGCTGGCCACCACGCTCTACAGCGACCAGGAGGCTGGTGAGTACTTACAACGGTGACTGGCCTGTTGGTCTAGTGGTTAGTGACCCTGACTGCTATACCGGAGGCGGTGTGGTCGATCCCTACCCAGGACAAATGATTGTGTGATGAGCAAGATAATTTGTTCTATGTCTGATTGTAATTTATCTCTAATATGTATTTGAAAATCTATAAGTATGTTTGTTGTATACATTGTCTAGTACTCATAACGTTGCTTAGTTTGAGACTTAATGGTATTGTGTGAAAGTCGTCATCAGTCGAGGAATATTATTAACTGAGGAGTTGGTATTTTCATGAATATTGTTTGAAATGTCTTCAATGAAGGGATAAATACTCTTCTTGTTCCACTCGCCTTCTAGAAGCCCGAGTTAATTATTACCAGATAAAAAGCACACTAACAGATATACACTTGCTTGTCCTCGTTTCCTCACACTTCAAGTTTTAATGCTTGGTATTCAATCAATTATCAACTCGTAAATACTTTGATTAAGTTGATCTGCAATTATCAGGCGTTTCCTCTTATGATTAATCGTTCACATGGTTTGTAAATGGTTTTATTAGTTTGTTGACTTTAATATTAGATGTGTATTTTAATTCGTGCCATAAAATCAACATTTAAATACCTAAACCTCTATAATTTTAATTTTATTGAGCTATATCAAGTTTAGAACTGAGTTTGTTCAGGTACAATTAAAATATTTTTATTTTACTTATTAAAATGTATTGGACCTTTTTTGGCAACATAGCATATTATCTTAAAAATATTGTGCATAAAAATCAAAAACAAAAACTTCTAAGACTCCTTTAAATAACTCAGTCTAATTTACCCAAGTTTTTTCTAGATAGGAGGAAACCTATGCCCAGTAAAGGTATCTTTACAGTCAGGTGTAATTTAATTAAGTATAATTAATGAATGCGCTCGTTGTGTCCTCGCCCGCAGAGCTGTACAAGCACTTCTTCAGCGGCGCGGAGCAGTTCGACACGCGCACGTGGGTGGCGGCCGTGTGCGTGGTGATGGGCACGCTGCTGGTGCTGGCGGCCGGCACGTGCTGCGTGCTGTGCCGCGAGTGGCGCCGCCACGGTGAGCCCGCGCCCTAGCGCCGCCCGCTGCCGCGCCTCTACTTCGTCTGGCACTAGCGCGGCCGCACTACGGACTCACTACCTATAGCTACCGGCACCGATCTTGAGCGCTGACCTTCCTACGCTGAAGTCATTTTTCGGGGCATAAAGTGAATGAGGGGCGGACTAAAGAGCAGCATCATAGCCGGCTCTCGTGATTCGTTCTTTGATGCAGTTGCACCTCAAGACAGCTCAAACTTGGCGTTTTTGTTTTTGTCATGAGTGTACGATGCGAAAAACGATCCCCACTCTTCCGCCGAGCGCTCAAGATCCGTGCCGGTATCTATACCCATGTCGAACGCTCGATCGAATATTTGTAGTTCCAAGATCGAATATTGTAGTTCTACGATCGGGTATTGTAGTTTCAGCAACAGATTTTGTAGTTGCGCGATCGTAATTCGTAGTCATTCGTTCGAAAGGTTCATTTTCGATCGAGCCTTAGTATCGCGTTTGATTGAAAGACTCGACGAATGTTGAAGCTCAATTTAGTGAACATTCATTCCATTGATAAAATTAAATTGATATTTAGTTTAGATATAATCTGTGATCATACGAGCATTATATAATTTGATTATCGTTCGGTTGATATTAAGCCTCTGGCAATAAAAAGCGTTAGCATTTATGATGTTAGTAAAATATTCAATTTATAATGTACTGTGCAGTACAGAGAACAATAATAGTGTTAGATGTACTGATCATTCTATGAGGTAATTAGCAATAAAACGTAGGATATCTCGCGTGTTATTAATAACGGAATTGCGGTAATTCAATTATTTAATCTAATTAATTCTTTGAGAACCTCAATCGGCTTTTAAGCCTTAATAAAACTATAATTCCTATTGTTGCAATAATCAAGTTCTTATTAAAATAGGATAATAAAAGCGACCATTCTTTAGAATCTTTAAAGCACAATTTTCCAATTTTCAATGCACTGCTTGGATTTAAAAATAAACAACTTTATCTAACTAAAAAAGTATTAATCTAGTGCCAATTAAAATGTATAAAATAATCATGAAATCTTCCAAATAATATAAATAGAATAGATTTTATACAAAAATATATAAATAAAGGGTACAAAAATAAAATCTTCACGCATAGAAGTCTACGCTTCTCGATTGGTGCTAAGCATATGATATTGTTATGAATAATATTAATAGTTATACCAAAAAGCAATCAATTGAATCTCGCTTTAATAGTTACCTGTCGCTGCAATTTTGCTGGTGTGTGTCATAGTTAAATTAGGTAGATTATTTGGGAATTGATCAGTATATTGTTTTTATTTATTTCTCCAATTGTCAACGTGCATATTACTGCGTTCAAGTGGACCAACTTTCTGGGATCCACGAATACTTGTCTTGAGTCTGGGTGCATGTGTTTATGCATGTGACTTGAGTGTTTAAACTCAGCAAATTTCGTTTTAAGGGGTCTTTTAAAAAACGATTAAAACTGAATTTGATTTTTCGAGGGTAACCCTGCTGATTCTGTTGTAACGTGACAAAGTAACTCATTCAAATTATTTTTTACTCAGTTGAGTTCTATACAACTTTTAAACAAATTCGTACATATTTGTGTCGTATTTACCCAAACTTCTTTTTCTACGTTATCCTTTAAAATTACTTTCAGCAGAATATCTTGATTCTCAAGTCTCTAAGGCGGGCGCCTCTTTCCAGAAATATGAACTTTAAACATCCATAACGATTGTTCAGACATAAATAAAAACATTATACCGAGACAATTTCCTATAATATTAGAATACGGACCAAAACTAACTACAGAACGTCAATTATAACAATAGAATTGAGTGATTAGATGAATCCTATCTTGCATCTTTCTTTACATAATATGAAACTTGTATTTTCTGGAAATTTCTCTATACTTATGAAAAGACTTAAAACCTGGACGTTTAAACGGCCTTTCTAAACTCATTTAAAATGCCTTAAGCACATCCTAATAAAACCACTATCTGAATTCTGAAACAGTTCCAAACAAATTTTCAGCTTTGAATGGTATATAAAACATAATAAACAATAAAAAGTTTTCACTACAATAACTACGCTTAAATAAACCAGTTACGTAATACGATATATACAAAAACAATTGGAATTCCTATCAAATTATACTGCTACCATTAACTTAACACTAATAATACCTTCTAGACATAAACTAAACAATATCACAATACAATGCGATATATAAATATTTTGTCTAATTCCTCCTAAAAAAATAATATAATAAATACGCGTTTAAAAAAATAATAAGCTAAATTCAATAGGATATGCATTTGAAACTTTTTATAGTAAGGTAATAGAAATTAGGTTTCGGAGTAAAAAAGCTTTATATTTAAGTAGTTTACAATTATTCTTGCCAAGACATTCAAATTCATTCATGTGATATATATTCCAAATACATTATCATTCAACATTCAATCACAATGTCTATACTTATATTGAAACTATTTACAAAATATATAAAGTAGGATATGTTTAGTAATTTCTATCTTGCCTTGATTATACTAGGGTTAGATCTACAGTATTCTTGCAACTCTTGCACTCTTGTGATGACGTCAGGACCATAACTATTATCTATTGGACCACTATTTATATCTACCGCTTAAAAATATATACTACGTAGTCGCCTAGGTAAGCTTCGGAAACTATACAAGACAACACTGCAATAAATAATATAAAATATATAAAAAATCGCATTAAATGCACTCTTATATTAATATTAAGCACTTTATAAATAAAGAGACAGAATAACATGGAATTCGTTAAAATAATTGAATATTTAATGAGTAAAGGTTACCCTCATTCAAAATGACGGTTATGTATTGCCAGCATTAGAAAAGTAGGGAGTAGAAAGGCAATAATAACTTCAGTACCATAAAAGATGTTAATCGACGAATGAATAAAAATATTAATCGACATAATAAAAGTTCACTAATGTAAAAAAAAAGGAATTTATAGGAATCGGGTATTCTGCATCGACACTAGAAATCCTTCTTACTTTGTCTTACTATTACAGTATAACTAATTATACAAATGTGTCCGAAATGTGTTACGTCATAGCATAAGGTAAAGCAATAATAATATAGAGCTCTCATCTTGTTTTGCGAGTTACAGCTTACTAACAATAGTTCCTAGATTTTTGAAGATTTTAGACGACTTTGATTACAAGAGTTGCCTAGCATAGCGCTCAAGCATTTTACTATGTACATGATGAATTTCGTACTTTGTTACCAAAGACGTCCATTAGGAGAAGGTATGAAATCCATCATAAAACAGCAAAATGTGTCGAGTACTACTACAACTCTACCATTTTGCTGTCATAATGTAGACAATAGAAAATCGCTCTTAAGTCTATGCCGATAAATACTAAAATTGAGAGCGAATTTCCACTCTTCGATCTATCCGCATGACTTTTGCATAATCTTTTTAAAACAAAGACCGCCAGTATCTGCCAATTTTTTATTCATTCGAGATTTTTTTCTTCTTTCCCCTCTATCGCACTCGCTTGGAACGCACGCTTGGACTGCGGGGCCGCACACTAACAAACAAACACACACACACTCGGTGACGGTATGTATACTAACTGTTCCCGCGCAGACTACGCGGAGGATCAAGACGTGATGGAGCTAGTGCCTAACATAATCCTGAACCCCGGCTTCATGGAGATGGAGCCGCTGCGCGCGCGCGAGCCGCACGCCGCCTCCATCATCAAGTCGGCCGAGTGTCCCGGGCCCGGCAAGCCGCGGCGGGTCTGATTCTCGTCTATACTAAACCTTAGGATATTCTATCGCACCGATTCCGGCCTCTTGTCATGATCGAGGGCGACAAACGAAAGAAGCCTGGTTGTTGATAAGGAAATTAGAATTTGGACGATAACCAATCAGGAAACGACAACCATTGGATCGACTTTAGCGTTATAATGACGGATTAATACTACACGGTGAATGTCAACGTTATGACGCTACTAATTGTCATTTTCACAGCAAACGTCAGGAGCGACTTATCAGTTTCTAATTTGAACGCTTGCTTTTGAAAGGACCTCAGCTGGGACCGTCATAATGCTTGCATTTAGCAGTTCAGCGCTTAGAGATCATACTAATTAAAGTCTGATTTAAAGAAATGTATGGTTCGGTGGTGGAGGAGTTTGTGTGTTTTGAATTACCTCTAGATAATGGACAACGTAAAATTCACTCAGAGATTCTCTTAAAATGTTAATTTTGTGTCACAGTACTAAAGAGAAGTGACATAATTACTTACTTATGCCAACTAAATTGTCAATTAACGTAATCTTAATTTAAACTCCAAACTATTATTATCTATTGAAAATTCAAAACCAACTCCTAAACGCTAGGGTAAGATGGACATATCAAAAGCATGAATTAAGTTTCGTTTGCCAATCGGAGCGATAGGGTAGCCGGGTTGTAAGCGTAGCCTTCTCAAAAGTGGCGCAATATAATACTTGCTAAGTATATTTATATAATGTGCATGTCAATTATAAACGAAATCTGCTCATTAGAGTACCCAAGTGACAGCTGACAGGCGTCATTTTTGACTGCTGTCAAAAATAAATACGCTCTGTCGTAGATATATCTATAAATTAATGTTAATTCGACATTTGCTTTGGAATTCGATTATCATTTTTACTATTAAATGAATTGCCTGACTTTTGAGAAGTTCGCACGCTGATAAAGCAAATAATAAGCTTATACCTAATTACTGAGAGAGATCATTTCTAGTTTTATAAGCGTTTCGTGTTTAACCGTAGCGGTGGTTGCCATTGTTATAAATAAGAATTGTGTAGTGTTCGCTATAATTGTACACATTTGTTTCTAAGAACTGATGCTTGCATTTACTTTTTATACATTTACACGTATTCGCCGTAAGTCTGACACGGACGCTTTATTTTATAACTGTATTTTAGAAGTGGTAACTGCTGTAACGCTACAAATTATGGCAAAAGGAAAGTAAGAAAGGCTTTATTCCAATAATATGTATCACTAATACATCAAGCTGGCCATAATCATGTAGCTTGCAGACTCCCGTTTTGTGATAACTCGATAAGTCATTAGAAACATGAAATTTGTTACCATACACAAAATAATCTCCTTTCTGGCAACCCCAAAATCTAATTTAAACATTTTTAGGAAACATATTGCTTAACGTTTAATATTGTTAATGTTGCTAGCTATAGTGATAGAATATTTTTAATTATATATATTTTGCTATATTTTAGATGGTATTTTTATAACGAGGATCTCATGTAACTAAGACATTTTAATAAGGTCGGATTTTGTTCAAATTTTTGTGATTTTAAACGCTGTGATTATTAAGTTGTCCTTAAAATTCGGTTTTGGTAATTAAGGTAACGGTTAAGTGTATATATTATGATATATATCGTATGGAGACTGGTGCAATGGTATTGAGTAACATAGTTAGTAGGTAGTGGCGTAACGTAACCTAAGTTCGTGGTGAAGCGCCCAGTGTAGCGTAGCCTAAGGTACACTGCTTGTTGATGGTTATAATAAATGACAATATGGTAGCGGTTGTATATTATCCATGTTATGTCCTGTGACACTTGAAGGCAATGATGCGAAAAAAAGTTGGGTAATATAAATATTATTGGTGTTGCTTCAACTCTGTTTGACGTTTGTTATTTGACAGCTGTCATCTTTAACTTTTTAAATGTTTGACTAAGAACCCCAAGAATTTGCCTGAGTGTGATATTTTGTAGCTTTTGCTTGAACTTAAAACATGTTTTTTTGTTAATTTTAAATTAAAAAAACAATATTATACATTTATGATACAAATACATTTCACTGAAAAAGATATAAATTCACTCGACTTACGTCAAATGAAATTCAACCCTATAATATTTACATAACCGGACTAAGAAACACGTCGTGATGAAAACATGACAAAGGTGTATCGAACATTTTAATCGCGGCATTATATTGTAACATTGTTGTAAGTGTAGAGCTGTTTATTTTTGTATACGGCCTGTATACATATCAGGGGAGCCTTAGCTTGTACAGAGATATACATAGTATTATATATAAAGAGTTTTAAGCTTCCTTCCGATCTGTAGGCTTGTACGCTTAGATAGAATTTTAGGCTATCTAGTATCCTAGTAAAAATGTCCCTTGAAAGAGCAGAATGAGTCTGTTATGCTGAATTTAGATTATTTTTCTAAAATTGTTTTGAGGTGTCTTAAAACTTAATAAGAAACTCTACTTGGCAATTTTTTCAATGTTAAATTTCCGTTTTAAATGAGCACCTTCTGCCTTTGTTATCCCCACTATATAAACAAGAAGAGCTCTTTTAGGCTGAATTTGAATAGAGAACTAATATAAAGACCAAGAATGAATAGCCAGGGCTATGTTTTTCAGCTACTCGCTTCATCAATATAAGTCTGTGTAAGGCTAGATAAATGAGCCTATACAATTGGTTTAAACATACATCTCGCTATGCAATTTTTAAAAGCCTCTGTTTCTTAACTTTTTACCCTCTCTAAGCGTGCAAGCCAGTTTCCTCTCTTGTTCAGCTCATTGCCTTTCTGTGTTCTCACCTTCCCTACTGTTCTTGCACTCAGATATAAATAACTATATATTTACAATTTAAATAAATCTATATCGAAAGAAATTGCGCTTGGTGGGATTTAATATAACAACGTGTATCGTAGTTTTCATGAACAAATGTGGGTAGTTAAGCCTTAAGTTTGGATGTCGTGTTGTATCAAATCCCAGCAATCTTAAACTAACGGATATTCCTACCGCGTTGTGCTCGCTTCATCTAACGAATAGTGTTTAAGTGTTAGGAGCTTCGGACGCACGAAGTATCTTATTTATTAACCGACTTCAAAAAAAGGAGGAGGTTCTCAATTCGACTGTATTTTTTTATTTTTTTTTATTTTGCTGTTTTTTTTTGTCAACGTAAATAGTAACATAAATAACTATGTTGTCAACTGGGCGATGTAGGCCCAAATATATTATGGCACAAACTGACTTGTTGTAAGATGTAATGTAATATGAGGTATAACAAAAAGTTTTGTATAAATTTTTGATCTATTAATTAATTATCTACCGATCGATACCGGTTGCTTGTACTTCTCCGTAAGAGTTTTTTTTATGTCCTAAAGAGTTTTATTGAATATTTTTCCGGGTGCGTCCGTAGCTCCAGCTATCGACGTCCGTCTCGCGTATCGATGTGCTATCGTGTCAATTATGTGTGACTTGTCTGCATCTGTTTGTTCTGTGTTGTGTTCGTCATGTCTTGTGCTTGCACTTTTCACTCTATTAACTTTACTATTTACTGTGTTTTTGTGGTTGCAATACAATTTTTAGCCTTGGCAACACTATTTGATCTAAAGTCGAGCGAAAATGCGTCTTATGCTTTTGAATATAAGGTCGTGAGTTGCCATTTATATTTCAGCTTTAAGACCCTTGTAATACGACCACAAAACGCAGCTGTCGTGAGTGTGCACCGTTCGATTCCATGCTCTTCCTTTCAAAGTACATATTATAAATATCAAATGATTTATATTTTTGTATTAAAAACGGTATTGAATTATTTACAAAGTAACGTTTGTGTTGAGAGACGAAACGCAAATTATAAAGTGACAGTATTGTGACAAAATTGTGTAAATATGAGATTTCCTAAACCCGTCCTAACGTGCATAAGGCCAGGCACACATTGCCGGCGTACCAGAAATATATTCGTCGCGAGTTAGGTCAAAATTGTTTTTAAAATGTTGTAGTGTTGTGTATTACCGGTAATGTGTGCTGACCTTAATCAGACTTGCTACTTGTAAACTTTTTCTTCTCCTATCTCGATGTTTTCGCTGAAGAGTGACTTTCTCTAAGAAGTTGTTAAATGTATCTACATAGAGCGGCTTGTAGCGAAAGGTTCAAACTTTAGATACTCCTGCCTATTTGTAATGACTTGTCTTTTCAGTGGTTCGATGCAAAATACTACTATTGCTGCTGAGTTGCCGTATCAAACTGGAACAGCAAATTAGTGTTTATGATACAAATTAAATCAATTTTTGCCAGATACGTTTTGTCTATTGTTAACTAGGACAAATTAACTGAGTTCTAAATTAATAATCTGCTGAAAACTAACAAATCAGTAATATTTTGCATCAAACCACCCCAGTCGTTCGGACGACAGACTTATTCGCAAATGTCTAAGCCTAAACGAATGCGTGTAGTTTAGTGAAAAATGGTTGTTAGACTAAGTGTTGTACTAGACTAGTTGTTGAACGCTAGCGTAGAGGGCGCGAACGAAACGGTGAGAAGACTGCACTGATGAGAGGGATAGGGGGGAGACATTGCATACACACGAGGTAGTATGAGAGATGAACATAGAGACAACTTGATCATACCTATGCAATGCATTATAGTGCCTGCGGGTCAAGTCAACGCTAAAAGTAAAACAGTTGCAGTGATAAAAACTAGATGGCGCTCTACATAGCGTGGTAGGCAAAGTATCTCATTATCCATAAGGCACTTTAGGGCAGTGCCTAGGGGCCCACCACCAAAGTAGGCATCTAAAAAAAAGCTCGATAAATTTTTCACTTGAACCAAGTTCCTCGGGGCCCCTGGGCCCCTAGATCCGGCCCTGCACACTGCAATCATACTGCGTTGCATATTTTGCATACGTAAGATCAAATTGACTACCTTCAAAGTGATATGGTTTTGTTAACACGACAGAGTGAGAATGTTGTTGTATATTAAAAAAGAATGGTGATTATATCAAGACAACGGTGTAATGATATGGTGAATTAGCAAAGTAATGTGTGAATGATGGTTGTGTGGTTAATGCAGTTGTCTTTGTTTATCGGTTGATATTGATGCCGTACACAAACGAAAGAAGATTTATCGATTGGTCATTAGTGGAAAAATGTTTCTCAATTTTCATTTATGAACAATCGATAAAAACGCGTATTTTACGGAACATTGGATGTTATGAACGGTTTGTAAGGCTTTTTAACTGATAGTGGGATGTTGTCGTCAGGAATTGGAACTAATTTGTATTATAAGTTGGTGTTAAAGGGTCGACGGGCCGAGGAGCCACAGGCCACTGCCAATTGCACTTTTACAGTATTTCGTTTGCTTTTCAGTAATTTAGCGCATGTTTCATAGATTTCGCAAGTGTATTGCCTGCTTTTTAGTTTTTATTATGGTGGATACACAAGTCAATTATTCAGCAATGCTCTGACTTAGTTACTCCTAGTTTTATATTGCTAAATAATTTACTTGATTGAAATACATTTGATGATTTGACCGATTTAATATTATCTGTTAAATTGGTCAGCTTCATCAATCCGATTTAATTGATGAGAAATATGATCCAAACGGATTTTGGTGCTCTGACTTCACCGATCGAAATCGGAATCGATCGGGTCGTTCTAATCCGGAACAAGCAACGATCATTCGGATTCGATCGCATAACTTCGCGACAACAATGCATGCGTAGAGAGATGTCGAAAAATATATTTTTGTGGATTCAATGTTATTCTGTCTCTGTTTTCAGTTTGTGCACTAGTAGAAATAATTCTCGTACAAAAGACGTAATATATATTATATTATAGTGCTATTTGCAACGATTCGTATTATGAATGTATGAATCTTCGGGTATTTATGAAGGTGTATGTTTAAGCTCAGGATACTGAGAACCAGTTAAACAGTTGCACGTAAACGGTAAGTTCGATGTGTTGTGATATTATATAGTAGGTTTATGTTGAGACCAGAGTTGTATGGGCGAAGTATAACGCATCATTTCGTCAGTATCCTTAGCTTAACGGATGCACAGCTGCCGCCGTCGCCTCCGACATATGTATCTCGATTTTACTTTATATTAAAGTAATAATATTACTTTAGGTTAAGATCGCCTTTTATAATTAAGCACGTCCAATTTGTGAGGGCAGCGAATCGGTTATTTATTCGCTATTAAGTGATTATAATACCACAGTCAGTTTATACAAGTAAAACAACGGTATTTATTGGAATAAATATCTGAGAAATTCATAATTACTTTAAGGTTTTTTTTATATGGTCATGATATTCCTTACATCAAATACATGAAAAAAAGTTTTCTATTCCACTTATTTTTTGTCAGTCCTAGACGCATAAGAATTAAAGTTATCCGTACATTATCCTACTAAATATTAATTACTATACTTGTATAAACTCACTGTGGATAATGTGTTACCAAAAAATATTATTCTTTGTTTATTCGCATTTCTACTGTAAGACTCTTGATATTTTATTCCATAGATCTGCACACAAAATGTTTATTTTAATGTTCATCAAGTTTAAGTTAAACAACTTATTTTATTATGCCACTTTTCTTCATTACGTTTAGAAACTTCATTTTCTTTTAAACTGCATTTGTTCACTGCCATTGAAGTCAGTTTATTTGACTGTATTTTATCATTCGATGTATATAAATGAGAAATGATCTAAATTTGCAAGAGCTTCAATGGCAAGTTGTGGAAGTGAGATCCCACAAGTGCAATGTTGTATTCAATTTCAATTTCACAATGTTAGAATTGATATACAATGAACACCTATTTGATATTGTTCTTAATATGTCATTTTCTGTTCTAAAATTTTTATGTCTTACGATAAAACTGACTAAAATGGCAGTAAACAAATTATCAGAAAGTGTTTTATATTTCAAATCTCTAAACATTTGGAGGTGTCCTAAATTGTAAAGCCATGACTTGTGAGGAATGCAACTTAAATTCCTTTTAGCATATGCGACCAGACTCTTTTACATTACACCCTTTTTACACTTGTCGACGGAAGTTTCCGATACCCAAATAGGTACTAATATTCATCGCGCGTCTATCTGAAACTCTATATAGTTGTGTGGCAGCAGTGGCTCGCACACAAAACAGCGGGATCTGAAGGCATCCTGCGCTAGACAGACTGCATAGAACAAAATGATTTTAAAAAAAGTTTTTTTCACGAGCAAAAAGGTTTTCTTGTTGATTTTTAAAATTCATGCATTCTTCCCAACGTCTGGCTGTATATTAAACCACAGTACATTGCGCATAATATGTGTTGCTCTTGACTGATAGCAGTGGTTACACCAAATATGTTTTATTTACGATGTTATCGGATCGCAATTGTATTCCAAAAAAATATGTGCAATATGATTTTTATGTTGAATTATGTATTGTTTTTCTATTTTAATATGTTTATTTTTGAGGACAGCGAAATTACTACCTACCGTAATTTTTGATGAAGCTAATTCTAGTGACCATATAAATACTAATAATAATAATAACAGTCATTTATTTCAGTGAGTTGGTTTCACTTTGGTGCAGCGTCAAAATCGTTCAAAGGACTAAAATAAATGTCACCATTAACATCTATTAATAGTTTCAAAACGTCAAGTTTTTAAAGTAAAACGCTGCACAGACTACACCAATATCATCATCAATTAGTTCTACATCGATGTTAAACTTTTAACTTAATTTCATTCTTTTCGTATTTACCAAATAAAATAAATATTTCAGTTGTTTCTATGGTATATCTACTTTATTGAGTTTTAATATAAAAATGGGTTTAAGCAGACTTAAAAAAAATAATATTCTATCAAATAACAAGATAAATGTTAAAAAAATACATTTGATTAAATTAACCTGCACTGTAATAAATACAGAAGCTAATAAATCAAACTTACATGGTTACATTATTCAATGTTAAAAATATGTCTCGCTGTCCTCATATTGTTTAAGATTGCGTTAAGTACATACGAATTGTGATGCCCGTCGTAGTACAGATGTTAAGTACATTGTTGTAGCTGATGTTGGAGGTCATTCCCATTAAAACTACATTTTACACAAATAAAATGTTTTATTTTAAACCTTATACTAAATACTCATAGGAACGTTTTTTCAACAGGTGTTAAGTATTTTTTTATTTCTCGTGTTAGTGCTTAATACAAGAACTTGTAGTGGTGCGGTGTCCTCACCACAGTGGCGCCACTGCAGCGCTTCCTCGCGCAACTAATTTGTAGGCGATCTAGACTCTACAGTGAGTTTCTTCACTTAGTGTTCATATACATAAGGACAAAAGGGTCTCCTATCCTTGAACAATGGATGTGCGGATCACACAATGCTTGTCAGATCGAACTTGTAGGATATTGTGCACATTGATATTTGTCGTGCTGACCTATGTGTAATTGACAGCATATACATACAACATAAAAATATGTATTTCATCCAATATATTGCACAATGCTCTGCTTCTATGTGACCTTGAATATACTCTACAGGGCTCGAGAAACCAAGCCCATTATGAATGGAACTACAGATAATAACTTGGATAAGTGTACTTATATTTGTAATATCTGCTGTTTAAATAGCTTGGGTAATAACGTCGTCTGTATCTGGAGTACGTTGGTGACCACCACCAATAGTCGTACGGATAATATCTGTAGTAGTAGTCTAGGCTCTGAAATCAAACAGTAACGTTAGTAAGTTAGTGACAAATCGCGGCTGAATCTTTCAGCTATGAGCAAATGAAAAGCAATGGAAAAATGTCTCCTGAATGAATCATTCCGATGATATTTAATTATTCATGGTATGAAGTAGTACGAACTGTACAGTATAGAATACCTGGCAATTATAATTCCTCATTTCAACACATTTTGTTTAGGAGTCGGCAACAACAACAGTCACAACACTTCTATAAGATTAGAAAATTTTAACTCCATGCAACAGTAAAAAGTTACATCGAAAGCAAAATTGATCACCAAATATCTAAACGTTTTGCTACCAACCCTTTACTCACTCTCATGTGATCTAAGTCACAAGCCTCCAAGTCGATGGCCTTGAGGTCTAACTTCCTCACAGCGTCCTTCAGTTCCAGCAAGCCAGGGTCATCACGCGTGAGGAAGGTGCACTCCTCGTCGAAGTACCTCTTCATCCTACGACGCACATCGTCATTATAAGTGATGTAGCCATAAGGTCGCTCAGCTGCCGCCACCGTTGTGTCCGTTGGCATGTACCTGGGGATGGCATAATTCTAACTTGAATTTGTATGGTTGATATAGTTCTTCAAAAATTACAATCCGAGAGTAATTGATTCAATTTGAGCTACCAAGTTTAGTTTTTGAAGATTCGCTACACAGGACTTACTGGAGAGAACCGCGATTCATCCTTTACGACTTTTTAAGGTGCTCAGACGAAGGAGGAAGAAGGTATTGATTTATTTTTTGCTAGGGAGAAAATATTCAGGGAAGAGACACGTCATAGTGAAGGAGATATCTATTTCATAGCCACAAGCTCTATCGAACACATTTCAGGCTGTTCGTACTTTAAAGATTTTCTTACAACTCAGTACTTTTACATATAGCCAAGTGAGTGTTTACATTTCATTAAAGATGTAGATGGATGTACTGATAAAGCTAGGTACTTATGTTGTTATCGGCACACGATCACGTTGTGATAAGACCTCTCGTATTGTAATCTGCTATGAATGATTGTTTTGTTTCGAACTCACTAGTTTATTGCTTTTACATATAAATGTAGGGCAAATTATTCTCCCTTTCAATCATTGATAAATAAGAAGTTTTACGTAATAACGATGATAGTATTTTACCGTTTATAAATTTGCTTTACCTCAATCAGCGTTCATATAGATGTCCATGTTAAAATTTTCTTTGTGAATGTAGGTCTAATGTCGGTGGAGGACGCTAAACATTATGTAGTGATTCAAGATAATATTCAGAAGCACCTTAATTCTAGGTTTAAATAACTTCTGAACACCAGCCGAATAACTTTTATAAGAAGAACCAGTTCTTCTCAGCACTACTGCTATGAACAGATGAATACAGAAAGAGAAGAGGGAGGCTCTGGCCAACAGGGGAGTATCGTGGGCGGTATGTCGCTTATTGCCAGAGTTGTTTCTTTTTAATATAAGTCCTAGCAAAATATCCTTATTTCCTACCTGTTAAGTTTAGCGACATAGTCCGTCGGGAACCGCTCCATGGCGTACCGCATATGATCCCAGGGGTTGCTGTAGTTCAGCCGCCGGTACTAGAAAAAACCAGCCGTCTTGAATCATGACATTATACAATTATCTGGCCTCACACACTGCGTGAAGGTTGGGGAAGGTCAAAACTGCACTTTCACTTCAATGTTATTACGTGCTTACTGTAAATAATATCGACTTATTCCGGAAATTCATGAAGTTTCTACTTGTTTCAAGTGAACTTTAATTTTTCTAGATGGTTACATAATCATGATGACAAAAACTATAAAGTTCTTATATTTTATCTAAAGACACTTGCATGTCTTTAGATAAAACATAAGTGAGTAAGCGTCAAAAATTCGTCATTTCGTCAATTCGTCATACATACTTAGAGCATCTATGCATGTATGACGAATTTTGTCGTTATGCAGTTGAATTTTTATGATAAACTTGAGTAAACGGACCTTTCTTATAATTTCTAGAGATATTAACTTATATTCAAATATAAAAAAAAATTGCTGGATTTCAAAACTAGACCTACAACCAGGAAGTAAATAGTACATGCAAAGTGCCACCTAAGGGTCAAATACTGTTAGGAAAGATGAAAAAAAATAAGACAAGACAAAGAAAGAGTATTTCTTTCGATACTTCCTGTAGGTAAATTCGAACAGCCATGTATACCAACAGCTCACCCTTTTATACCGATCATAATCAATATCAGAATCAGTCATGGCTCTAGACAGCGGTATACTAGAGGCAGTGTTGATAGATCCCCGTTCACACTGCTCCGGCCCGCCACTCACAATGCTCTCGCTGATGGTGGAGAGGGAGTCGTCCAGGTCCGTCCAGATGTAAGGAGATAACGTATAGTCGGGGATCTCCAGATCGTTGACGTAATCCAGACGATTCTTCGGAATCGAGTTGAGAAGAGAGTCGAACATGTTCATGTGTCTGTTTAGATTCCTGGAAATAGAGAACATCTGAATTATTATGTGATTGTTATATTTTGTTGAAGAATTATCAAGTAAAGTATCAAGAATTGTCAAAAGAAGCAGACGACTTCTTCTGTTGTAGGTCTTGGCTAACTATTTAGTTTGAAAAAGGTAGAGCACATGTAATTTTATTTTCCAAAAATGTAATAAGGAAATACTCGTAACTAATTGAAGTGGCTTTGGATCACCTGTAATAACTACTTATTGTTTACTTAGAAAATCGACATCAACATTTAAAAGCACACATATGCAAGGCACACATAAGCTAGGTATTGTCCAAACTCACACGAATCCACAAATCTCGGAGAGACGCGTCTAATATCACGTATAAGTGCGAATGTAGCACAAGTTCTGCGAAACGGTTGCGTAAACCCAAAGTCTGGTCGATACGTGCTGGTTGCCATGCGACAAACACCACGACGCCCTCACCCGTCTGCATATATTAGGCAACCATGAAAAAAAAAAGAGACGAAAAATTTATAACTCGAATGCAAATAGTCAATGTTTCGATCGCGTATTAGGGTATATCCCAAACAAATTATGTGTCTGGAACATCTTAGATTTGAAGTCAAATAATATTTATTGGAGAATTAAATAGTTAGAAAAACGGCAAAGTTATTAAATGATGTAATGGTTTACTAGTTTCGGACCCAAACGGAGTCCTTAATAATGAGCGACGGGGCGGGATCGCGAGTAGAACAGGGCCCCGATTATGCTATTTTACAATGGCCGATGAATGAATGGCAATTGGATAAAATTTGAAATTATTCCTATTCCATAAGGATTTTGCCAATACAATAATTGTAGCCTAATTGTATTGACCTTGAGTATACCGTCCCGTACTGAATTTACAATTTTTGTGTAGAAAAATGCTTAAGATAATACAAAAATTGACATTTTAAGCTAATTTCATTTATTGATCGGCTATTATAAATAGCAGAATTGGAGCCTAGTTAGGGCCACCCCGATCAATACGCATGAGTAAACCGTTACATCGTTTAATATTGAATCATTCTCACGATAGTTACTATCAAAAACGGCATAGTTATATAAATGCAAGTGCATTTTCTCACCCAAAATAAGCACCTAACAAAAGCTAAACTAAACACATTAAACCTAAGTGAGTTTTCTTCCGCACTTAGCCCTTGTTGTCATTTAATTCTAGAAAGTAGTGTTACTCATTTACTTTAATACGGAGCTCCCGTAGTGAAACTTCATTAACTAAAAGTCTTTTGATCTAGGTCACAGTTATTTTTTCTTGGAAACTTACTAAGCTATTAAGTTCAAAACCGCTTACGGGATAAGACATCATATACCGTTAAAAGACAGCCTTCATCTCCGTAATCACAGGTATCGAGGTACCGACGGACTATTAGTGGATATAAGACGGTTTAATTAAGAACTAATAAGCATACCCATAGCAGTCAAGATGGAATGTAGCGACAGACTTTAAGACGTCAAACATTAGTGACAATTCAAAATACAACGGCTTTTTCCGGTAGCACTCATTACTACTCCTGGCAAGTTTCAGGTTGATAGATCATAAGAGCAAATAGCTTGAAGACAACAGCAATTCAGTGATCTAGGCAGAAACAGCTTTAAATTTCGTATAGACAACACTGTTATCATTACTATACTATAGGTACTACTTGTAATATTAAGTATTCTTTGACAGCATTTCGCCCTTACAAAACTCGAATACGCCTAACATTAGGTTAGGTAAATAAGCCGGATAAGTACGTACCTACGTACAAAGTGCCTACAAATTAATGCCTATCTATTCACAGAATATGATTAACTTTATTTATCTAGGAAAAGTATCGAGTTGCATAAACCCGCCCATTGTTCCACAGGTCGAGAACTGTGGTGTGATAGCAAATGAGCACAATGTGTCTTTAGAAACTACGTAATGATGATAAAGGAACAGTAGTAAACAGTGTTGTATTTTGTATTTGTTGTTTACAGAAAATTACAGTAATGACCTATCCAAATAATATTTTGGTTACTAAGAATTTGCCAATATTAGAAGTTGGCAATTTCAGCGCGGGTACAGTTCTCAGGTAGTTGAATAGAAACACACAACGCCAACGCTTCATTTTCTCACGATTTCATACATTCGTTTTCTTGTTTAGTTGTTTGTCGTTCCGATTGGATTTTTGCAACTCAATTTTGAGGCAGCTCCCGATAAGCTAGCAAGCTGAAAAAAAAGTTAAAATTGCCATTATTTAAAAGCTGCAAACCTACGTGGAAAATACTTCACGGTAGCTTCCAAGTGTCGTCTGTCACTGGACAACTTTTCGTCCATATCTTCACGGATACAATATTTCACAATATTTCAAAAGTCCAAAAAAAATACAACAATGGGTACGTTCCTCAGGTGCGCAGTTTGTGCCTTCTCTTAAGGACAATAGGACACACACCTTAGTTTCAAAACCAGTCGACTGATATCATGATAGTGATAACAAAACAATAATAATGTGTTCAGTAGAGTTGCGAAAGCACTGAATCAACTCAGTTTTTAATGACAAAACAGAGGTTTGATCGAAATTATGTTGCTTTATTATTTTGTAGAGTTCCGATCCCGATCCTGCTAATTACATTGGCAGATGAATGAATGGCAATTGGATTAAATTTGAAATTATTCCTATTCTGTTCAGCATTATGCCAACACAATAATTGAGAACTCATTGTATTGACCTTGAGGGTACCGTCCCATACTACATTTCCAATTATTGCGTAGGAAAAATGCTTAAGAGAATACGAAAGTGACATTTTTATTGTAAATAGCAGAATTGGGGCCCTGATCTGTACATAAAGATTATTAAAATGACCGCTGTACTTGTGTTTTTTTACATAAGTAACATCAAGATTGATTGATTAACATCCGAAACCGGGAAAGGTTTACCCAAGAGAGCAAAGAGTATCGAACTTAATGAATAAAATACTTCACACGACTTAAGGATAACTCTCTTCCTAAAACCACTAATTTTATCTGATATCATGAAACCTCTAATCCGCTCATATAATAATATTTTTAATTATTTATTTGTCATTGCTTTAGATAGCAAATGATTTAATTATCTAGGAATTCCCGCTCTTTATTACTCGTGACGTCATTCAAAATAACTTCTTGACTAAGATGACTGCTGAAAATCAGGCAGAGAATAAGATGAAGTGCGTGAGACGCCACAAGAAGAAGCTTCGAGTTTGTAATAAATAATACTGACTCCCTGATAGAGTAGGTGAACATGTAGAGTCTCAATTTCACGAATGAGGAGCTGTTAAGCCGCTTTCCAAATGATCCTATAGCGCGGACTGTGTTATCAAAGCTCAATTCATTTACAATGTATTTGTGTATCGTAAGATTCGTAGGTATTGTATCGGAGCGCTATCCCCGTCTATAACAGGAACAGCGCGGCGTTCGGAAGTGTTTACGTCGGTGGTATGGCGAGCTGCCAGGCCCGTGTGACGCGCCGCTGACACCGCCTGCCCGACTGACTGCCCTTGCACTTGAACACCTTCCCATCACACAGATGCAATCACACGACATATCTCCGTCTCAGCCGACACCTTGCTCCATAGAGTCCGGCGATCAGCTGTCGCGTGGACAGCGCAGCCGAACGCGCAGAGCCGAGCGCGCACAGCCCGAGCGAGGCCAGTCATGCTTCGATAGCACACGCAGATGGACGTGGCAAACGGGTCGCCGTCGCTGCGACTTCGCGGCGGCGTCAATAATACAAGTGACAGTAAAAAAAATGAGTTGAATCTGTGCCCGAGTGTGATGTCGCCGGAGACTCAGCGGCTGCTGCCGCCGACCACGGAGACTATTATGACAAAGCCGTTCCCTATACGAGGTAACTATGAACGCGGCTATAGAATAATAGATCTGTCGGACTAAAAATACGCCGGACGCGCGAGTTTGTGACAGCTGCAGGCCCACTGGCGTGTCTTCCCGTGCGCGGCGGCTGTAATTCGCGGTGCGTTCTACTCGCGAACGGAACTATTATTTTATTTCCTCTCGCGATGTATCATTGTGTATCGATTAAGAACTCTGCAGTCGTTCGGTTAGCGGTATTCTTATCGAGATACAATAGAACTTATCACAGATATGTTAAACGAACTAAACTCGATACAATAGAGGCCTGTTATATATTTATATTGAATAACAATGAATAAAACATGCCATAATGGTACAAAATAGCTACATTTTCCCTATACCTACGTATGTTAAATAAGTGAGGCTGAGTTATCTCAGTCTAGTATCTCATATTGTATGACACAGTGTGAGCATTAAATTGTCTTACGTAGGTACCTATTCCTTATGAGATAATCAATAAACTTTGTGCAAATACACACATACACTGTCATTATAGCAGGTTTTGTTATCAACCAGTCACACAGAGTCGTTGTTCTCTTTTCAAATTAGCTAATTATTGTGACTGCATTGTTTAAAAGAATGCTTTGTTTAAATATTAGCACTTAGTTTTAAATGTCGTATATTTCAATTTGTTTAAGGATAATAGTTACATTACTGTTTATTTTTTTTGTTGTGTCCCAAAAGGAACTCGACATTTTGTGTCTTCTTTCGGTGCTTATTTAATAAACTTTAAATTTTCTTGATGGCAATAGAGTGAGTACATTTTTTTTGACAGTAAACAAACAGTAATGCATTAAGTGTGAGAGGCTCTCCTTTTTGTTGATGATCCTAAATCTGCTTTAGAGGTTATTAAGTAACTAAACAATACACAGCATCATAATAAAAACACAAAATGATAACGAAACGCGGTCCACGACCTTGTGATTTGTTGACCCACAATACATGTTAGGCGAGTCAAGTCATCATGTGACTTGTAATCGATCGCTCATTATACACAACTATAGTAGTCTCTATACCAAGTTACGATAAACAAGTATTTGTCATTATCACTTTATACCTATTGGTCACTTTAAACAGAGGTCAATATTCGTGGAAATAGCTTTAATTGTGAAAGCCGAGTTCATTGGATTTGTAGGTAAAAATAAATGAATAATGTAGAGTCTTTCGAATCTAGATTTTTTTCTGTTATTGTTGCGAGTATTTAAACAAAGAACCTATTTTTTATTTTAAAAGAGTGAGTGAACAAAACCTACTTTTGGCCTTTATTTTAGTTGACGATAAAGTTAATAAATGTGGTCATTAGCAAAAGTTTTCCCGAAATGGGTCCATAAAGGTGAACTATGTAATATGTTGTATATGTAGTATAAAGATATATCGATATAAAAATAACATACAGTATCACTGACATGGATTCTTTTTTCAAAATTCAACTTTCTAATTTAATTCATAAAGACATGCATAAAGAAAATGCATGATAAATGCTGTGGTGTATAAAAAAAGGTTTATTATGTCAATGATGGAAGTTTTAAGTTTTTTTTTTAATTTAAAAAGTAAACAACTATGTGTTTAAAAGTATGGCAACTTAATACTTATATCGATAACAGCGTTCATTACAAAAGTAACGTTACATATATAACTTACGTTACGACGACTAATATATAACCGTTAAAGACTGATTTATTCAGTATGTTGACGTATGATGTCTCTAAAATATTTACCATTTTTTTGGGGTTATTAAAAAAAACTATTGTCATAAATACGGGAGAGAACAGTGCTCTAAATTAACTACTTTAATATTAATATAGATGGCAATTGAAACTTCATATTTGCAACAGAAAGAAGCTTTTACCATTTCAGCTCTTTCCTAAAGACTAGTAGAGGTTGAGGTAGGTAGGTAGTAAGCTTTGCTCTCGTCTCTGAGGCGAGATTTACCTAGTTGCAACGGTAACTACATATATTTTACACGATGCAAGTTCGTGAATGGCGCGTGCTGCAATTATGACCAGAAGAATTATCTATATATACGGATAACAGGCAATTCAAAGATAATACTCCATTGATTAGTAATCCCAATAAACTCCTACGACTTCCTGATGGTGCGATAAGCAATAATTAGACCTTTTATAAGTAAGGTTTTATATTGAACGCGTTTCCCAAATTTCCATATGTTTTTTTTTCTCTTAATGATTTTCGTCCAAGCTCTGCAAATGAACAATTCTTTATTTGCGAAGAGAGACTGAGAACAATGGGTAAATCATTTAAGTATTTTATATTTTTTAATCACAGAAAAGATCGCACGATAATTTTGTGACTTGAGGAGGTCAAGTGGGGAAAGATGAAATAAGCCATAGTATCCATAGACTCAGAATTCTAGCTTCACTGATGAACGTTAATCGGAAGTGATCCCACTTAAGCCCAGTTGTGGCCTATGATTACCTAATTGACTTGTTACACAACTCTACAATCCAGTGTCCAGTTACCTATAACTCGTCTCCGTCTAGACAGGGTCACCTCAGGTCTAATTTTAAGGAAATAATCTATCTGTACCTACGTAGTTTTTTTCAATAAATCTTAATAAAGAAAGGAAGATATTTTTATTGGAACATTTTCAATAAACAAGTTTCTACCACAATCTACGACTACCTAGTTTAATTACTAACCAACGCCTCACATTAATTTAAAGTAACGCATCCGAAATCGACTTGCACTTAGTTTAAAAACACACTTAGACATTTACGAGTTAGGTACATTCAATAATCCACATCTTACCAAACAACTGTTCAAATATGGATACTAAAATAATTACCCAAAGAATGGATAGGTATAGCTACAGAATCTATGTGATCTTTGTCTAACTCATAATTTCCTCAACATATATTATCGTGTTACATGTCCTTGTATGCGAGGACCCTCGTTTCGTATTGATCCCGGGAGACAATGTCGGCCGTTCAGAAGGTCGTGGCGCCTGATATTTTGATATCACAAGTATTAAAGAACATTTCATTAAAGCGGAGACCAGTTTTAATGAGTTTACAATAGAGTACACGGGTTAAGAGTTCAGTTTGAGAGATGGAAAATTACTAATTTGGTTGTTCATGAACTTTCAAAGTTGTTATTGTTAACATTAGTTAAACTCAGCTTGTTTGTCTGTAAATCATAGTTGGTGTTTAGGAAACTCTTGCTTTGGTAGAGATATTTACTTTGGCGCCAAGTGCTGCCAAATTTCCGTGAAGGGTATATGGATAAGGTTTTAACAGAATTTCTAAATTAGAAGGTATGTTGTTGTTATTGTTAACACCTTGTGTATCTTCTATAACGGTATGTACAGTCTTTTAAAGATTGATCGGTGAATAATTTTAATGAAAAGTATATTTCTTGACTAATAATCACCTCATTGGAAACAAATCCCTACATAAGTATAAATAAGAATACCTAAAATCGAATTGAACGAACTTTAGCGGACTCACAACCGTACCCTGTGGAACCCTCTTAACAAGCTTCGGTTCTTAAGAGTATTTCGATCAAAGTTTTACTTCAATGGTTATTTTTGCATTCAAACATTTTCTGCTGCTTTACCCGTAACAATTAATTCATTATGGATGAGTTAATGGCGGCATTATGTAAGAGGCCTCGGCGTCGGCGTGTCAAACGTTCAAGTTCACTCGCAGGGGCGTATTGTTCCCGAATGTCGGAAATTGTCGACCACTCGTATACATGTATTGGAACAATATTGTGTGACAACGTCATCACTTAATTCCCCCAGAAGGGGGAATTAAGTGATGACCAATTTGAATACTGATTGAATGCTTGTTTTTCTTAATTCAAGTTTAATCGTTCGTTTTTAAATATATGCGAAGCAAATATTTTTAAGAGACAAAAGACACGGAAAATTGTTTATTATATTTGTAATAGTAATGAAAATAACAAAAGTAAAAATATTGAAAATATTTATAAACTGTTAACAAGAAAAATTAATTACTACAAAAATTATTTCAAATTTAGATAAGCAGATATTACATAGCTTTGAACATAGACCACACTAGATAACACTAGACAATATGAAATAGACTGTCAGTGCCAAAGTAAAGACGCACTGGAATTGGCATACAGCCAACCGACGTGGGTACAACAGATTAAATAAGGTTTAGCTTAGTATTGTGCAAACTAAAAGGGCAGGTTAAGATCCCGTGTAACTACTGTACCATAGCTCATTTTACCGAAGACATAACAGTAAGCAATATAAAATGCTCTAGTAGGGAATTCTCGTTTTATTTTTTAGGGTGAAAACTAATGACTTTACCCCACGCTGAGGGCACGGTAGCAGGGACGCGGTCCAAACGTCAATTTCATTAGGGTGGCAAAGTGAGCAAGGCAAAGCGAGCGAGGCAATATTTAAACTTTTGCTCCTTTTAATGTTACTTTTCCATTTCAACATTTCGTTGGCGCCTTTCAATCATTGAATTTATTTTTCAAACTTAATTTACTAGTCTGGTCTGTGTTTACTGAGTGAATGTTCCAGGCACCTATATCAAACGAAATTATTGAACGTAATTATGTCAAAAGTAGAGCAGTAATGACGATTGCAGTGGATAATATGATCTGTACCGTTGCAAAGCTCATAGCTTCGAATGATTGAAGGCTTTCCAAGAATCGAACAGTATCGGAAAATGTCACAAGCCTATTATTATAACTCATATATGTATTATATAACTCATCTATCACCCTAGAAACAATAACGCAGATCTGAAACTGGATAATCTGAGTTGGGTAAGCTTAAGTATAAAGGAGCGTAAGGCTTTTTGCCTGACATTTGAAAACTTTATTTTTTCCAGGCTTGGTAATTAATTAAAAGGATTTAAGCCTGCTTTAGCGACTCAATTCAATGGAGTAATAAATACATCTTGCTTTTCCAGCATAGAATTTTAAGCTATTTATTGTTTCAGACTAAAATTAATTTATGAAAATTACATAATATGATTTTAAAAATGCTCCCATTGTCATATCCACTCCAATAAGCTGGAATTGCTAAGGACATAGATTTTCCACTCCACTACATAAATCGGATTAATTAATTGCCGGATCGTGCTGAAATAATTCAGCTAATAGTTCCCATTCTCGTACTCTCTTAATGTCGGGTTATAAATTCTTGCAACAATTGGAATGTTTTGTCTGTGTTCAGATATTCAAGAATCTACAAGCACCTACGTAGTAGAGTCATAATTTATTATTTTATACATTTTTTTACGCTTTTGATAACTGTAATGCTGTTATAATTTACAAATAAAAATACAATACACAATAAATACGTAGTATCGTGCCTTGATTATTCAATTTTGAGGTTAAGAAGATGTACGACGCAAAATATTAAGAGAACGACATAATGTAGGTCCCAACGAAAATAGCCATAACCAAGCTCATTTTACGACAGCCAATGATCTCAAAAATAATAATCTAAAATTAATTATAATCGGTACAATAACTGTCGATCCCCGTTAGCAATGGCAGTGACCACCGTCTAACTATAGCGGAGTATTTATAACGCTTGTTTTATAGTTTGAGCACTTTGAACGATGAACATGAGTCGGGTTCGTGAAACCGCGCGCGTAAACAGATCTTTACGTGTAGACTATGATAGAACAAAGAGAAATCATCGAAAATGATTAGGCAGTTAAGAAGATATTAATAAAAAAAACATTATATTTTATGGTTGAAATAATTTGTGCAATGTCCATGAGATCGACGAGTTATTTGGTGATAAAGTAAAAGATATAACACTTAAAAAACTTATTTTATGTAGCGTTTCACCAAGTTTTGGAGTTAAGAGAGGAGGTAATGTTAGTCGGACCCTTTCCCAACAACAGAAGGAATTATAAATGAGTAAAGAAAATTGGCAAAGAAAGATGAGAGGTACTAAAAAAAATATAATTCTTTTTGCTAAATAAGTATCAAATGAAATAAGACCAGGTTATTACATTATTCAAAGAGCTTATAGAAAACATAAAATAATATAATGTACAAAAAATGTCGGGTCCCAAAAAAAGCTTAGGTTAATAAATATTTTCAGTTCGGCGCACTAAAGTAATTGAACTAAGAAGATTTATAGAAGTCTGTCTCGATAGGAATAAAGGTCGAAAATCTTTAATATACTTTGATAACTACGCTCTTTCGCCTCTCGTAAATCATTTGTCAGGACAGTATTATTTATTCTACAAAACACTTTTTAGATACACAGAAATCAGTTTCAGATTTCGGCTCTACATTTTCCAATCCAGTTAAGCATTGACCTTCCTTCTCTCTCTTTATCTCCTTTCTTCTTCTCTGTATTCTAGAACTTCGATCCTCAGATACTAGCAAACCCATCAGACAAATGGAAGAATAAGAATTACTATAAGTTATTATCATTAATATAGAGTTAAGTTCCATTACCATGACACAATTTAATATCAAGTATTAGGCGTCAGAATTAGCTATAAATACAAACAAAAACGTTTGTGTTTATTATTTACAAGTCAACAGTCATAAAGATATTGCGTACAATGTATTGTTACGTGTTAGCCAAGTTACTTCAGTTCATGAATAAACTATAGTAGGAATTACTTTGACTCACGCAACTTGCAATAACCAAACAGTTACTAATTCAATTTCCCTCTAATAATCTTATTTGTTTACCTTTGAATGAGGTTTAGACAATGCTAAAGATTGAATTCGACACGATTCACACAAACAGAATATTTGATTATCACGCACGGCGTTGACTAAAGAATGACCTTCGCGTTCATGTGCACGCTTATAATTTGTAGCTATGTACCTATGATATTATAAAACGGGTAAATAGTGTTAATACAAATAAAATCATAAGCTACCTCATTTCTCTACAGAACTATAGATAAACATATTGTCGTAAGCTAAAACAAGAGTTCCCTACAATCACGTAAAACAAATAATTTGTTCCCATTTTGTCGAGATATCACTCTTAAGTGCTTAACAAACCTACAGTTTTACTACAACCATATAGGAATAAAGATTACTTTGTTTAAATACATGAGTCGTAAAGATAAGAGACAGTTTCTTCAACTTTGGACTTGTCTACAAGACGAAATAGCTACCGACAGCTGACAACTTGCCCGCCGGCCGTCCTTGGCCTAGAAAACGGAATAATTCGCATTCCGAAACTCTGATACCGAATTCTTTGATCAACATTGTGAAAAATGTTTATTTTTAAATCGTTGTATTGGATTTATCCGGGCAGATAATGTGGGCACGAGTGGTCCGCGTGTTGCTCAGTGATAACCGCATAACATTGTATAAGTTAGCCGTTGCCATAACACTTTTGTTTATATAATTTGTTGCCATAGACTAACCGACGTCTACATTGTTTATTTTTATTGTGATCGTGGAACTGGTCTGGATGACTTGATACAAGGATTGACAATGACATTCGTTTTCTTAGAAATTAGCAGATTCTTTGTGATGTTGATTTTTAAATTGATAAAATAACCTTTGCGTGTATGTTAAGGTGAACAATTAAACTTGTAAATAACTTTACCAGTGAGAGAAAGTTTGGTACTGACATTTATTTCTCTCAGGGTTGCCTTGGTACCTGTCCCGCTTGTGTCAGGGTTTCTACTCATGTTTATGTGACATTTTTTATTACGTAGCTTCGTGTCAGCATTTACCGTCAAAGTAGTCCACTTTACTGAATAACAAGTAACTGAATATACTAAGAAATAAAATTCAGTCAAGCATTATCAAAACTAGCTGGAATTCAGATATCCAATACAATTTAGTAATTGCTGTCTACTTCGTTCTGCTTTAGAAGTATATTTTTGATCGTCTACCAGACTCTTCTCTTTTCCGGACAACCTCTCCTATGACTACCAACATTTAAATGATAAATGGAACTTTGATTATACTTACCCCTATTCACAGAAACAGCGTTATATTCATCAAAGCTATAATTATTCCCGGATCGTCAATAAAGCACGCAACTCGCGGTCTCTGATCGAACTAATTACATGCGCATTATGCCAACATTCTAGTTTTATGATGACTATTGAACTGATAAACACCAATAAAAACTAATTGGGACCGGTCAATGTACCCGCCAGTACTACTAGCTGTATGTTCTATATAATTGAAAAATTATCCGATGTTTTTGCATTAGAATAATAAGAACAGGTCGGTTTATTTTGTGAAATGAAAATTGTCGAAGTGAATTTCAGTTGTATGTCAATCTCCTTTCGTTTGTTTCGCTGTTCTCCCATTTTATTCTGTACCCATAAGGGTTAAAAGGTAGAAAAGGGAATTCTATAACTAAAGTAGCTCTTTGTCATTTGGTATGTCATCTTTAGAAACGTGACCGTTGATTTTTTACATCTAATGATAATAAATTGTAATTGTCGCTAAACAACAAATACTTAATAATAGAAGTAGAGATTAAACAACATCACTTTGATGATTGAAACCCATATTTTTTAGATAACGGTCACGACCTCGACATACACTTGACTGATTTTCTTTTCATGGTTGTCTATAAAACAAAACACTATCTATCTATAAATCTATTATACCTAAAACTATATCAACAATGTATTTTCAAACAAAAATAATAACAAATAAAAAGTATTTATTCATATTAGATAACGTTCACGATAAGCGGTTGTGAACCACTTTATCAATCGCGCACTTGTCCGAACTTATCTTTTCTTAAGACAGACAGACGCGAAGCCTTTCATATAGATATCATATCGTTACATAGTAACATGTAGTAAATGATTATTCATATATTTATGTAATATTTGCAAGTCCTTTATCTTTGTGTTCGAGACGTCATTTTTATTTCGAAGCTTACTGCTCACTGTTTCAACAGCTTGTTTCAAATGACGTTGAGATAGAAAGTGATTGCTGAAGAAATGGTACAGCATTTTTATGGGACTTTAACAGTTTTATTTTAATACAAAATAAGGTAATCTCAACATTGCGATCATCAACAATGTCTGGGCTCCGATTCTGCTATTTACAATGGTCGATGAATGATGCCAACACAATAATTGAAAATTCATAGTATTGACCTTAAGTGTACCGTGAGTACCGTCCCATACTCAATTTCCAATTATTGTGTAGGAAAGATGATTAGGAGAAGACGAAAAGTGTCGTTTTGAGTCAATTTTAATTCATTCTTAGGTCATTGTAAATAGCAAAATTGGGGGCCTGGACTATACGAGTAAATTTAAGTCATGCTAGTGAAACTCCTTCTGTAATAGCACAATCCTCGTCAATGTACCAACATTTTTCAATTGAGTTTCTAGTATTACGGGCATCGTGGTGATACCAATTTAAAAAGTCTTTCGCCAAAAGCGGTCGACCAGTCAGTTACAAAACTGGTAATTGTTTTCGTCAATACGTAATCCTAGGTGACACTTAGTCGTGTCGCCTCAAAATGGCCTCTCTTCTAAGGCTTCCCAGATAGTCAGATTAGAAGTTATTTACGGATGAATATTGGACTATCTAAAATATCTATTTTAATCGCTATTAGTTTCTGTTTACCTTTTTCTTAATATGGTTACCATGTTTAAACATGACATACTCTAGTAGCCACTTCCTCACATATTTACGCCATGTCAGATCTGACAAACCCAGAACGCATACTCTTGAATTATCCTCTTTTAATTCCTCTAATTGTTACCTATCGCCCCATGCATACATATCTACTTGACACAAGAGTATGTTGGCTTCTACTTTGCAAACGTAAGTTGACATCCCCCAATGTGACACCAAACCAGTAGCACCACGTATCGTAGGTTTCGTTACGCATTTTACTGGATGAATCCACTTTCTGCGGGTCTCGGAATATTGAAAGGATGCTTGCAAATTAGGATATGAGACACGACGGGCATTCTTGAACCCTATTACGACAAATCCGGTAGATGTGGAATATTGTAGAGGCGTTTGTTAATAGATAGAATTAAATTATGTCGCTTTTTCCTCATGCACATTTATTATTTTTATATGATTTTAATTATTACTTCCTCTACGTATTAGAGCTTGAGTGTTCAATCTTTACTTAATGTGATCAAAATTATTTCTGTAGGATACCACTGTTAAGCAGTACATCTGAATGGGTACCAATTTAGACCAGCTTGGTGGCCCTGGCTTCTCTCGATTCGATTGACCCAAGAATTGCAATAAATTACGAAATTAGGTCTAGAAAAATTTAATATTTTCTTTTTTAAAAATTCTTCATTTGTTTTTACTAATATTCTTAGTTTTAAAGAAATGAGGATAGGATGAAATAACTTTACACACTTTAGACTATTTGAAATCACGTGGGGAGTCTGTGAAGTTCTATAAAATGTCTATTTTTATTGTTATCATCAAAGACTTGTACGAACTACATTCGTTGCCAAATTACTATTAAACTAGTCATTCGTTATGTAGCAGCTGACACTGTTGATGATATACGGGTATTTAATGTTCATTGTACACGTTTTAGAGTTTAACAAAGAAAACGAAGAAAAGGAAATGGAAAAGGAATAAAGGAATGATTGGAAATTGGGTCGGACTTTGGTGAGGGAAAAAACACGAAGATGAAATGCATCAAACTCAAACAATGAAGACTTATAACGCCACGTTAAACATTCGACTGATAAGTGACGTCACAAGACATTTCAATTTACTGCCATAAAAGAGATCCATCTGACAGATGGATTAGATTTTTTTAATTAAAGTAACCTACCTTACCTAAATTTTTCCTTTATTCTTGTATCGCCAAGTTTTACCAAGTTACCTACATACATACATTACTTGCATCTAATTAGATTTAGATGTGTTCATCAATATTACGTAAACATTACATTGTCAAAGACACTGTCACAAACTATGTACTTCATGCTAACAAACAGTCATTTCGTGTCACAGACTTAGCAATTACCTCATAGAGATAAGCTAGCTTTATAATAATTACATTACTTATGAAAATAATGAAGCATTTCATTATAATATGGTGCAATTGAAGACTGGCCTGTTGGTCTACTGGCAAATGACCCTGACTACTATACCCGGAGGACTTGTGTTCGATTCCCACCTAGCATTAATATCTGTGTGATGAGCATGATCGTATGTTGTTTCTAGATATTATTTATCCTTGATGCACCTTTGATTCGAACGTTAGCTTTGCTTAGTTTGAGACTAGATGGCGTTGTGTGATAGTTGTGAAACATCAATTTTATTATTAATCTCATATAAACGGCAAATTAATTCTGATGATCTGTCATAAACTTAGATTGAAAAAGTAAAGTAAATAAAGACGAGTCTTGCGAAAGACCGTTGTCTATTTGTTGATCAAAATATACATCGAGCATGAAGTTATAGAAATGTGACGTCGATTGATTTGTTCACCTAATGATGGTTGCAATTTTAGTCCTAATTATAGTGATTTTGAAATTTTGCACTTTGCACGAATAACTGTAAACATAAAGTATGTAAATATTTACGAGTAATAATCACATAAAGATAAGAAATATTAATATGGTCAGCTAATTAATTTGTTACGATTACCTAGTCAACATTTAATAGGTAGATATTATAACGATTTCTACTTGTTCTGAAGTTTGCACTTTGATTTTAGATTCAAAGTTCATTATAATGATCAACAATAAAATATTATCCATTCGTCAGTACCGAGCTAAGATTATAATTTAAATGCATGTATGATATGAATTTTTTGATGCATTGATTTAATTATTATGTTTTTTTTTTGTATATAGCAAATGATTGTACTGTAAATATTTAACTCTGTAAAATTGTGAAGAACATAGAAAATAAAATGCATGTTTACATCCATTTAATTGATTTGATGATAATGTGCATCAGTCTTCGGGAAATATAAATTACGAAGTTAAAAATATGACAATCCGTAGTTACCCAAATTCTTAATTGCATTTTACAATATTAGGCATAGAGAGACCTATCCATCTGCCAGCCGCAATAGAAGAAGTTTGACGCTTAGTCGGCCAATTCGAACTTGGCTATCTAAAAAATTATTCATTAAGTATCATTGCCAAACCATAGACGTTTAAAATACTGATTAATTCTTTTTTTAAAGAAGTATAGCAGTGAAGGTTGGGAGAATTAGGGTGCACCATGGTATATTTGTTCTTAAAAAGTCCTACCTAGTAACCTAATGATTTTGAAATTTGCAGCACAGTAAAATATTGTAGCTACGATTAGGTCAATAAACTCCGCGCGATAAACAATAGGTTATAATCGTGTGATATCAGGTGCGCTGATGAAACCTTATCGACGACTCAAGTGCTTTATGAGTTGACGGTATGACGACATACTGTTAATTAAAACGATGTGTTTTGTTCTTTGGGATTTTATTAAAATACTTATGAATTCTAAAAGGTAGCTTAGTTATACTGATTGTTTTTTCTAGTGATATTATTAGTTTTTAGCTTATCACAAAAGGTTTTTTTCTCTTTCACAACAAGGTCAACGATCTTAAGACTACTTGAGAGGTCTTTCGTATAAAAACTATTTTTGAAATTCAACTAAAAAGCAATTTAAATGACAATGAAGTAACAAAATCAAATATACGACTGAAATATATCACTTGCTTATTATTTTTTATACTTGCATGTGAAAAATTTAAAAAGACATACCAAGATTTTTGACCTTTTTTCAATTCAACAATTACCAGCTTTTTCTTTCTTTTGTTTTTTCACTTTATATATTTTTTAAGTTTTTATCAAATTTTAAATTGAATCTACAAACCACACACCTACTTAAAGTCGACATGTCGCTAAAACTTTTGTAAGCTCAATTTCAACATCAAATAATTATGTTATAATCACCACAAAGTTAATTGTATTTAATTCCCATAGGAACGACCACAAGCACTTTTAATGACGTCACTTTTTATGACGTCTAGGAATTCTGACCACAATGACGTTAGTTATTACTAAATTCTTCGAATTTTAATTAAAAACAGATTAATAAAATACAATATACCTAAATAGCTACAAAAATATGCCTTAACTATTAAGCACAATATTGATTAAGGGATAAATCGTATAATCGTTTTCGACGTCATGTTTACGTACTGCTCGTGTCGCTGTATTGCTGACTGCATTGCGTTTCTGTGGTCCCAGGACCAAGGGACGGGTGAAGCTCTCCTGGGGATTTATCCTTGCCTTTTCCGGGGCGGAGAGCCTGACAATTTTCCCGGGCATAAAACAGGTAGCACTAGTCCAAAAAGTTCTGCTTTTAGTCTATGTCCGTTCTAAAAAAAAATATTATCCGCACACTAATGATAGGTCAATATCTATTTTTTTTCTGGTCTTTTTCAATAAAGTATCTAGTAGTTTAAGCGATAATTAAAATAATTGAAGGGTCAGAATCAACACGTGTCTAGAATACTTGAGAAAACTAGTTAACATTCTAAACCAACAATAAGTTCGTGTTAGTCATTACGGCCAGTGCTCGGACAGACAGCGTGGGTAATAATGTAGGCTGCAATTTCCTTAACGATCTCATTCATTCCTTCTCATGTTAAAGTTGTAACTACATATTGTATTCGAACGTATTTCCTTTGAAGTATGTCTAATACTAGGTATCTAACAATCTATGTAGAGAGATCCTTTAGCTATAGGTATCGATTTAGGATTCGTGATTCTGTAAAGAATGGATTTTTTGGTCAACAAGCCAGAGCAAAGATCGCTTGTTTTCAAATTGATGCAAAAAAAGTCATTTAGTTACTTAATAACCTTTTTCATGAGTGCCATAAAGAACAAGAACCAAAATTAAAAACCGTCTACTATTGAATGTCTGAACGTCCAAGGCTTCTAATAAAACGAAAAAATTAAGACATTTCATTCGCCCAAAGACGCACAATGTGCAGTTACTTATCCATCAGCAAAAAAGAACATATCTTTAAGTCTTCTTTTCCTAAAAAACGTCTACTACTAATCTTATCAACAGATCCAGGGGAATTATACAAACACTATCCCGTCCGCTAATAACACTACAGTCATCAACTTATCAGACTGTTTCCTCCCGATTGTCATTATTATCGTACACGTGTACAATATGACAAGTTCACGCGTCACCAATTACCGCGAGTGTTCCCGTCCACCGCTCTTAAACATATTGAATTATTGGCCTTTTATTGTAAACTTTATAGGTTTTAGAAGCGACATCCATTGCCCACTTTAGATCTATCAGTGATTGCTTATTACGATAGGGAATAAATAAGCCATTTGATGTCAATAAAAGATCGTATCTTTATTTCTATTTATAGTTAGTCGTAAATACATTTCGATTAGTACCGATTGTGGTGAGCGATTGATTTTTGATGAAAATAACCTTTTGCTGTACTACTTCAATGAATCTTTTTACCATCATCACCATCAAAAAGTAAGTTTACACTGGTCGGTGTAGCGATTTCCATCTTTCTCTTTTCTGTGCCATCTCTATCACTTCCTTTTATGTTGTTACGTCTGCGGTACCTGCTATCCTATATTCTGTGCTTCTGCCTTATCCTTCAGTTGGTTCTTGGCCGTCCTTTAAACCTTCGAGTCTCTATCTGTCCTTCTATCATAGTCAATAATGTTGATAAACTGTCATATGTTCCTGCAGTCTATTTACTGTTTAAAGGTTGAAGCAACGGTCTTAAACCTACGAGATTCAAGCATACCGTGTCTCTTTACCAGGATAGAGACTGCTCTTTGATTGTTATCTTCCAAAAGATAAATAGAGCAATAAGTAATCGATACACTAGTTCATTTTGCTTCGTGCGATTCTAAGATACCTAATCACTAGTCGTTTCGTCAAGTGGTACATTTCCCTGGCAGAGAAAGCAGGAATGTATGTAATGTATAGGTGTGTCAGTTCTGCCCATATCGAAGTGCAGATCAGATAATAATAGAAACAATTATAACAACACGTAGATGAAGGGGCGCGGGTCGGGAGCCGGCTGCCAACACCGTGACACAGCCGATCTGCGAGCATCCTGCCGTGATAGCTGTCTCTAGGGCTGGGAAACATTATAATATTAATTACTGACTCTTGTTATAGGGGGCTACTCTCTAGGACTCGCGTATTAGTTATGGACAAATGGCTATTAGTAAATGAAGTCATGTAGAACTAGAAGAAATAAGAAAGTGAAAGTCAATGAAGTCAGTTCAAAGGGAATGTGAAAAGCTATCCTCGTTTGTTTCAATTATTTTGCTTTATTTTTGTTTTGGATTTTGACAATTTAGTGATTCTAAACAAAGGATTTAAAAGTGCCATTAACCAAACATAGATCCCGAATATATTCTCTCAACTCCAGCTGTGACATAACTATTCAACTTTTTCTCTCCCAAATTAGAAATAGAACGAAAGAAGTTAACAACTCGGCATGTTCATTGAGCTGCTCTTCAAGTTATAATTAGATTGTATGTCCGCAGTAGGAACTCTGAATACACGACGTATCGAATTTGACACAATGTCAAGGGTATAATGACGTAGCACAATGGCGACAATCGGCGATCTAAATTGGTTTGGCCGACCCACCGGATATCGTTCACTTTCATTCAGTGACCAGTGACGTCACTAATGTATAGTAAACATCATGTAAACAAATGCCGCAAACAATTGCTCAAATATTAGCACCTTTTAAAATAATGTGCAACGCACGTTGTGATCGAAACGTGTTAGTAAGATACTAGATGAAACCAGAGCGCTTCTGGTTTCTGAATTTAATGACATATTGTTGAAACCATCTTAATAGTTATATTAACAACTAAATACGGGCTTATGTAGGTATGCATAATGTTGTTCAACAATTTATACTAAATGTTCACACAACGTAACAACTTTCAGAACGAACTTCCAAGGAATATTTGAATTACTCACTCACTATTACAGACTTTCTAAGTTATAAGGAGTCCCCTTGACATGAAAAGTGATATGTATCGGCCACTACAACTAGGAATGTTATCATAACTACTACTGCCATCTAGTAAAGAGCGGTCGGAAACTTATTTAAATACATGAAGTTTAAATGTGATGTAGATACCGAATAAAGATAATTATTGATAGACTATACAGGGGAGAGTTTGTTTATGTTGACTGTCCTAAGGCTATGAAGTATTGGCGCCCAACTAATCGATGTAAATATGTATAAAATAAGCCAAAATTCTACATTTTTTTTCGAAATATTTGTGTTCTCAATTCTGAGTTTTTACACACTCCAAGAAACGATGATGCTATCAATGCTATGTGCTTACAAAATAAATTCTACTGACATAAGTAGGTATTAAACATAATACAGCAGCTACTTTAATTAGGTAGATCTAATTAATGTTATTAAGGTCCCCAATAAAACCTGTGAAATACAAACACGTTGTTTTAAACAGTAACCATTTACTAATCTTTCTTATAATTGATTAATTATATTATCTGCACTCTAACGAGTATTCTCCTTTGTCTCTAAATCTACACTAATATATAAAACTAAAGAGTTTGTTTGAACGCGCTAATCTCAGGTTCAAATTGAAAAATTCTTTTTGTGTTGAATAAACCATTCATCGAAGAAAGTTAGTAGTAGGCTATATACCACCACGCTGCGACTAAAAGGAGCGAAGATACAATGGAAAATGTGGAAAAAACAGGGCAGGAATAAATCATAACTTATATCTTCTAACCACGCGGACAAAGTTGCGGGCAACAGCTAGGATTTAATAAATTTCATAATCACTTTTACTCTGAACATTTCTTATCTTACATTCTTTCGCCTTCGGCCACCCCGATTTTAATTCACAATGAATAATTGTTAAACCGGATTTTCAAAGAACTCTGTGATGAACAGTCTGAACGAATTATCTATAACAGGATTATGCAGCTGGTGCCGCTTTGAAACGGGGATTACTTGCTCGCTTCGTAAATCTCATTTATTATGAGCTCTATCCCAGTGTGACGTGAATGTGAATTGTTACGTTCTAATTTAATATTTAAGGGGCTTAAATATTTTTTAAGCCAATTGATAAAGTTAAATTTTATACAACGCAGAAAATATCCGAACACCAAAAATATCCCTAAGTAAACGAAAAAAAGAAAACCTGTGCTAACAAGCATAATAACACAAATAAAATAATTTATTCATCATATAATCTTGATTTCAAAAAGTTGCATCGATTTGTGTTAGAACCAATTAGTTACTTATTTGACGTGGAAAAGTTATGTGTTGTTATCATGCAATTTATTAAAGGTTATCGTTAGGATGTCGTCAACTGACTTCATCAACACACGGCGTGATCTCTCGCTGACGCATTTCTCTACAAAAGTTATTATAGAGGTTACTCTCTACGTAATCTCAACGCGTCAGAAAAAATATAAAAAATCTGGCAAGATCTGTTGCACAAAATTTCTTTAATTCTGGTAGCATTTATCTTATGAATAGTAGCTTTCTTTGATTACATTATTAAACAGTTTCAGATTTCGCGAACAAATACCAGCCTTGTAGGTTACAGCAAAGATAACAGCGTTAAAGCGCATTTATAAACAAAAAAATCTAAAATTATACTGCTTTGCAACAGTAAACCAAATTAAACATAAAACGATCTTATTTGAATTATCATAGATAAATGCTTAAGCTTAACAATCCAATATTTCAGAACTCGCTATCTGAAACGGCGCTTGTCTATGCCCAGTCACGGTCTGTCACAGTGTCAATCGATTTCACAGTGACATTGACAGTTCGCGTATTGTCGTCGGCGGGGTTGATCGAGTGCAAATTAATTAAATTTATTAAATAAAAACGTATTTATTCTACCAGCACCGGTAGATCACAGACCAGCAAACGATGGATTCGGAGGATAAACGCGCCGAAGGCTGGAAGTACCTAAATAAGCAATATTTTGGTGATGGTTAGTGAAAATTCTTGTTTCGCGAATTCTGTTGAAGAATTTAGCACTAGTTTACATGTTGTCGTCACAAGGACACGGTAATTTCTTATGGCGACGAGTTCGGAGCATCAGATTCATTGAAACTCGTGCCTTTATATCACAAATTGCGATTGACGTAGAGCTCTTGAAATTACCGATGATCTAGTTAGGTCATTAAAAATCCGTCGTCATGAATTATTATCAGTTAGATTAATGTCGCAAGTAAATTAACATGTCTGATACAGTTATCGGGAAACGTGAACCTGTGTGAGAAGAACGTAGATATTTAATGATGTGTCTGTGTAAATCATCTTAGAAATTTCCAGTAAAGTTGTTTAGATAAGCCAGTACTAACAGATATCCTAATCCAATAATAAATTCTAGCTATATATAAAATTTATAGTTAAAAATACCTATGTTTATCAGGGGTATTATCATTCTTAAAACTAGAACTAGGTAAAAAAACAAATCAATATAAAATAAAGTTCAATAATCATCAATTAGATGTTAAAAAAATATATTTTTCGAAACATTAAAATAGCATTTCATCAGTTTTCAACTCAGACAATTAATTAATGTTTATAATTAATCAGTAATAAATAACAGGTCAGAAGTCACTCTCTAAAGTACTGAGAAGTCACTCGCAAACAGCAACAAACTGGATAGATAAAGTAGACATGTATTTATTTATAATCACTTGTGTGTGGCATGTTGTAAATAATATACTATTTTAGATTTCCATCTATATGAAAACATATCTTTATCTTTATATGAAAACTTTAACAAATAATTTTGTTAAGCATAAGGTCTATGTATATTTTCATTAAATAGCTCCCAAAGCCTTTAAACATTCTTCTTATACTTATAGTTACAAGTTGTTATCATAAGATTAAGACCATATTGTCCAAATACTGGCTTTCTCTTAATTTAATGAATTTGAGAAGTGTTGAAAAAATGCCTAAATCAGTTAAAATTAAAAAAGAATACCATAGTGACATATTGCAGTAGATCAATTACTGTACATTACTTGCCAATGCACCAGTTGTGAAAAAAAAACATACTTAATATGACCTATAGTAACATTCACTGACCTTGTCTGTGCCTATTGATTTTTTATGCATTCATGTTAAACCATTAAATGAGGTTTTAATGTGTGCAACCCATATTATACTCTCTTTGCATTATGTTCTCTTTTGTGATTTTTATTACTTATTATTTTTATTAAATTGGTCAAGAAAAATTGCACAAGCGAATAGCTTCGAAATTAATGTTTCTTAAGTCCGGTGTGTTGGTACTTGCATTGGTGCTAAAAAAAACAAAAACTCAGATAAATCTAAAAAAAACAAGTAATGCTGATATTTCCTTTCTAGAATTTTTTTTATTTCAATTAACAGAAACTGTCTGCAATACGGCTAGGCTTCGCCAAAATATTATCTATGAATTAGTATTTTTTTTTTGTAATAGTAGATACTTAAGAATATTATATGTAGATAGAGTTAAATATTTACAAGTAAAAAAGCAAAAAATAATTAAATCAAAGCATCAAAAAATTCATCGGCATCACTGCCGGCTGGGAGTGTGCCCAAAAGGCTGGCAGCATTGCCACGTTGAATGGCAATGCTAATCCTCTGAGCGAGGTAAAAGCCAGCCTTTGGGTCACGAGAAGTGTCAACGAGACGCTTTGCTAGGTCTTTAAAAAGCGTTTATAATTAGTATTATACTAAACATTGGAAAACATTGATTAATCTTATCTAATGTCAAATCAATTGATCACAACAATGACTGATTGACTGAGAAGCAGACAACCACAGCAATTGATATGTTTTTCATAGTTTCAAGTGATTAACTAATGTTGGTGTTGATGAGTCTGCAATGTGTTTTTTAGTAACGGCTCCCGCATTAATAATTATTTAATTCTTGTGTCGCGGAGGATTTCAAAAAGTTTCATGTCATATGCACACACACACTTTCGTTAATCACACAAATGTCCTACGCGGGGATCAAATCCGCGACACGCGTACAGTGGGTTTGGCATGGTAAGCTCAACCTCTCGGCTATCCGTGCAGTAGGTCAAATCTGTGAAAATATCACGTGTTTAGCTATCATGGTTCATGAGATACAACCTGGTGTTAAACGGACGGACAAACAAACAAACAGACTCTCTCAGTAATAAGGTTCCGTGTTAACCGTATGGGTATGGAATACTAAAAACAGTTTTATCTCAAGGCACTAAAGTTGAATATTAAATAATATTGATATGTAGTGAAATGACATGAAAACATTTACGTAATAACTCTCAGTCCTGTGATGATACATAATATTTATTTAAGTGGCTAGCTGATAGTCGGGTAGGCTTCAAATTAATGTACATGTAGGTAAATGCTCACACTTGTAAACATTCACAACACTGATATGAATTGGATGTTAAAACTATTTATGAACTAGCTGTTGCCCGCGACTTTGTCCGCGTGGTTAGAAGATATAAGTTATAATTTATACCTGCCTTCTATCTTGTAGGATTCAGTCAGCGTTTGCAATGTAAGCGCAAAAAATGTGTTTTTTTACGACCTCACATTAGATACCTCAAAAATTGTAGCCTATGTGTTATTCTGATGTATAAGCTATATTGTGGTAAAGTTTCATTCAAATCCATTCAGTAGTTTTTACGTGAAAGAGTAACAAACATCCATACATCCATACTTACAAACTTTCGCCTTTATAATAGTAGTAGGATTTATTAAAGGAATATTTATTTACGTTTTTTTAAATAGGGACGAATATTTTTACGGCGGGATTTTTAGTCTATCTATTAAAAGACATGTAGATAAACTCTAAAGTAGCTAGCAACTTACCTGTCTATAGTTTAAAAATCTAAAACTCACACTTACATTTTACTTGATGTGGATAATTGAAAAGATTATATCCTACCTTACCAAGTAGATACAGGCAATAGCAAACGTCAATGACATCCTAGTACAACCGAAAAATACAGTTTTGAATATCTAATTTTGCTGTTGAATGTACCTAGGACCTACCACCGCTGAAATCGTGACGGCGCGCGCGCTGCCTGGCGTAGAACGTCGTCTCTGTTTGTTATGAAATGACGTCACAAAATCATTGTTTTTCTCTCTCCAGGTGAACGCGCCAACTATGTGAACATACCTCATGTGATCGCGATGGTCGGACTGCCGGCGCGCGGCAAGACCTACATCTCAAAGAAGCTCTCCAGATACCTCAACTGGATAGGAATCAATACTAGGGGTAAGTGGCTCTTATCATAACAATATCGTACTGGAGAGCCATCAAACACATCTTAAGATAAGAGGGAGGCACCCTGAAATACTGAAGCTTTTTCTTGCATTGAGCATTATTTTATCAGGCCTGTTCTTAGATACTTAGTTTTTTTAACTTGAATAAGGTGTTTTTTGAAGAGAGTCCCATTTCGTAAGATCAAGGTAATAGTTAAAAAAAAATATTTTACTAAGAAATATTTGAATGATTATATATTATATTACATTTATATACGTAACAACGTAGGTATCCTTCACAACTCCATTTCAAGTGACGAAAGCTTACCGCTTCGCTACTTAATAAAGTCACCCTAACATTAGCAACCATTAATATTAGCTTAATTATTTGCCATGACTCACTCCATGCATGCACGCGATCTTAACACGTGTCCCCATAGAGCTAAACTATATAATTTTGTATTTTGTAAAACCTACAACCTACAAGTACAAACAGAAAATTACACAAGTAACAAGGCTGTCAAGGACAAGCTAATATTGTATAACAGTCCATACGGCACTTCAGTCAATAGTTAATTTTAGTACCTTAAGGAATACCACCATATCTTAAAGTAGTATTATGGCTGTAGTGAAAGCGAGATAGTGCACTACACGGTGTAGAGCGGCATCTCTTTCCACATTTGGTGGTACATTTGTTGGTATGTTAAGGTATAAAGTGGCAGTAGACCTGCTAATCTTGTTGCTAAGTAACAAATCTATAGTTTACAATTCTATAGCTTTCCTTTACTGGTGGAAACGCTGAAATGTTCGAAAATAATATTTTAAGTCGTTGAATCACGGGACTAAGATCTGTCATTTTCATTAATTCGACTCTTGCTTGAAATGTCGCTAAGCCAGGGGGGGGTAGTAAGTAAGAGTCTGACACTATCCATTTCCTCGCCCGAGGGAGTGGGTGTCCATGAGGATTCCCCCGCCTTAACAAAAAGAAAAAGGGGGTTAAGTATAAACTGTCAACGATTCATATCAGAATTCAGAAGCTTCTGTTTTATGAGGATGTCATTTAATTACCTAGATACATCATGTAATACCGTACACGTGTCTTATCGCTGTTGCCAAATTACTTAGTGAACGTATACATCAATACAGCACGTTAGATAAACTTGATGCTATGCTAAATATAAAAATCTTTCCATCCTTAGCTAATACTAATAAATTTTATATAAAGTATGGTATTGAAGAGGATCATTCTGATGTCGACGGCAGAACCGTAAAGTTTGTTTAACCCCAGACACGTCAAAGTAACCACCAATTATGTACAACCATCTCCCAGTAAGCGGAGGATATAAATCGACACCATCAGTAATATTTTCTTTTTTTCGAACCAAAAGTATCTAGACGCTCACTACGCCAATTCCATGATGATCCACATTCCTAGACCTATTTATAACACTAAAAGCAACTTCTACAACATTTTCTTTGTTTTGTCCATCCAGTATTCAACCTAGGCGAGTACAGGCGGCACGCGACGACGGCGTACACGAGCCATGAGTTCTTCCGCGCCGACAACAAGGAGGCGATGGCGATACGGCAGCAGTGCGCGCTGGACGCGCTGCACGACGTCTGCGAGTGGCTCGCCAAGGGCGGGGAAGTCGCTGTGAGTAACTAAACATTTTTAGTTTTTGCTTGTAACCTGGGAGAATAGTAATGGGATTCCATCGTCAATGATACATAATAATGGCTAAAACCTGAGATGGATAAATGAACGTTTGATAGATTGATACTCACGAATATTAATCGGGATAGATTTTAGACCCAACCGGCGCCCTTAATCATGAGCTGACGCGGTAGTGATCGTAGCGATTCAAACATCTGGAACCCAGTCGAAACCCTTTTTTATCATAAAGTCTTATGCACGATAAACCCAAACTCAGAACAAGCAGTCGGGTATCACACGATGTTTATTCTACACAGAGATCAAATCGTAGCGCGTAGTTTGTATATACCATTCCAATACATGCGCAGAAAATCAAAGACACATATTTGTGGACATCACCATCATACTTGACTTTACCGAGAAAAGAAAAACGTGATTAATTTACATAGTGTGATAAACTGCTAAATAAATAATCTCAGGTCTGCGTAGATTTGTCCTGCTACCTTGTCGAATAACACCGGTCGGTGTACCGTTGAGCCACTGTGTCTACTGTCTAGGCCAGTATTAATACTTCTAGCAAGCTAATATCTCAAATTATAATAGTAGGAACTGGTTGAGCAAGTTATTTATTGCGCGTTAGTATATATTCATGAATATAATAATTTTATATAGTATGGTATCACTCGATTAGTGGGAAAAAATCGGTTGGCTTTTGAAGTTTATTTCGCCGTTTCTTCTCCACTGCTACAGTACTTAAGAACTGCTGAAGGGGGAAGCGAACTTAAATAAAACAAGTTATTATGGTATAGGATATCATATCCTAAACAACTACTTTGTTATTTTTTTAATATAATGAGTTCTGAACTAGAATTTCTATAAAAACTTGTTTACTATTCATATATTCTTCATTTCCATACATTACGGAGCATCTCTCCACAACTGAATTAAAAATAATCAATCTGTGATTATAACTGAAATATCCTAGACTCATCATCGATCCTTTGCGTCAAGTCTTCTGAGATTATAACCTAACCGGCTTATAACTTCCAAAACCATTTAAAACGTACGCCAATAAACCGTTAATATCCCGACCGGCCGCGTCTAATTCGGTTATCGCTCAGACTAACTTCTTTATTACTTAATCCTACGTATCTGTCTTTATCGATTATAGCGTTTGGTAAACGAAAATATCGACGAATGTTTCATTTCAAAGTCTACGAATGAATTTCAAATTCGATGGGCCTTTTGGTCTAGTGGTTAGTGACCCTGACTGCTATACCGGAGGTCGTGGGTTCGATTCCCGCCCAGGACAAATGTTGTGTGATGAGCATGATCATTTGTTCTGGTGTCTGGGTGTAATTTATCTATAATATGTATGTATTTAGAAATATATAAGTAAGTTTATCAGTTGTCTGGTTACCATAACACAAGCTCTGCTTAGCTTGGGATCAGATAACCGTGTGTGAGTTGTCCCATGATATTATATTATATTATATTAAATTTATCCTGTTTTAAATGACTTGGATTGCATTTCTGAGTCTTTGTGCATGTAACATGCAAACGACACTAGAATTAAATTCGTAACAGCGGGAGTCTTTTTATATAAAAAAAATGCTACATATTTGAGAGAAAAAAAACCTTACAATAAAAAGCGTTTTAAACTGTAATCTTCATCCATCCCAGTTACAATAAAAGATTCAACATAAACTAGTTTTACATCATGAATGTTTATAAACCAAATATGTAAGTGACAACCTTCCAAAGGAAACACACCTCTATTTCTATAACAATAAGGCCCACATTCGCAGGTGTTCGACGCGACAAACTCGACGCTGGACCGGCGGCGCATGATCCGCGACATCGTGGTGCACAAGATGGGCTTTAAGCTGTTCTTCGTGGAGTCCATCTGTGATGACCCCCGGATCATAGAACAGAATATCATGGTGAGGTATCTTCGGTTTTTGGTTTTCTGATATAGGTTTGAATTACTACATCCAAAAATGTTCGCTTCCTTATAACATGTCTACGATTGGCAACATAAGCATAGTCAGAATGGGACAAAAAACAGTCATTCTTTGTTCATTTTTCAATTCGTCATAACTTTGGTATCATACAATACTTATTATTGGCATTAGATTCAGATGTGTTATTATAAGTCATAATTAACTTATAACCAAAGAGCTACTGTGTTACTGAACCTAAAGCTATCTACCACTTATCTAAACTAATTTACCTTTATTATCTAAATTCCAGGAAGTAAAAGTAAGCAGTCCGGACTACACGAACATTCAGAACACAGACAACGTGCTAAACGACTTCCTGCTGAGAATAGAGCATTACAAGGAGAAGTACGAGCCTCTAGACGAGACCATAGAGTCGGAGTACAGCTTCATGAAGACCTACGACACCGGCGAGAAGGTGGTCGTGCACAAACACGAAGGTCACATACAGAGCCGGATTGTCTATTACCTGATGAACATACATATTGTGCCCAGGACTATTTATTTGACTAGGGTGAGTGTTTTTTGTTTTTCTGTAAGTTTATTTTTGCTGTCTAATTCCAGGGAATGCTTTAATTATGCTGTAAATTATTTTGGATGTAACAATAGTTTTTTTTTACTTGTCAGTACTGTCTTTTTGTTCAACGGCAAAGTCAATGTCATTTATTATTTACAAACATAGGTACATTTATAAAAGTTATCCATGTTCTGACGTCACATGAGAATGCAAATTATTGCATTGTTGCAATAAACATTAAATAGTAATATTGAGTTCAAATTGGTCTGAATTCTGAAGATATACATTTTTGAGTATTAACATAGCATAAAAGGATGATTTTTTGTTACTGAAATCTGAAATACGAACCCAGTTCGGAAACAAGGTATCCAAACAACTTACCAAAAAAACTATTCAATAAATCGACATCTAGTCTTCCAAAATGTATTTAACACACTCCTAAAACATCCCTTAAAATTTCAGCATGGTGAGAGCACCCACAACATAGTGGGTCGTATCGGTGGTGACAGCGACCTGTCTGTCCGGGGCCGGCAGTACGCGAAGGCTCTAGCCGGGTACATCGACCAGCAGCAGATCCCAGGGCTCAGGGTCTGGACCTCCTGGATGAAGAGGGCCATCCAGACCGTCAAAGATGTGAAGGCGCCACAGGAGAGGTGGAAGGCGCTTAATGAGATTGATGCGGTAAGGTTTTTGTTTAAGAGCTTGTAGCCTCTGAAATGTTTATTGAATAATGTCGTTGTGAAAAAAAAAAGATAATGTGCCGCCATAGTGCGCAAAATGTTCTAATTTTGATCTCCGCATAAGATTAGCATGTATGTGTTTGATCCACAAATCAGGGTACCTATCGTTTTGTTAATGATTTAAGTGTCTGTGAACCCGCGATGCATAGAAGAAGTCTATAGTTTTCTATTTTTGTTGGGAGAGAAATTCTTCGAATATTATTAAATTAATCGAAAGTAATCGAAACTCACCACCAATTCCAGGGCATATGCGAAGAGATGACCTACGCCGAGATCCAACAGAAGTACCCGTCGGACTTCAACGCGCGCGACGCCAACAAGTTCGCGTACCGCTACCCGCGCGGCGAGAGCTACGAGGACCTGGTGGCGCGCCTGGAGCCCGTCATCATGGAGCTGGAGCGGCAGGGGAACGTGCTGGTCGTGTCGCACCAGGCCGTCATGCGCTGTCTGCTCGCCTACTTCCTCGATAAGTCCGCTGGTCAGTACGCTCATGTCGGCTTATGAGGTCGTAAGGACATCGACAGGAGGTCGACATCTCTGATACTGGTTAGTATCAGAGATGTCGACTGAAGTCCGTTCCATTCAAGAAAGATCATGTATCCTCCCCTCTTATTTTCTTGGCTGTACAAAAAATACAACGGCATAATTTAAGCTTATCAGTATTGAGCCTTCGGTATCTTACTGCAGGATATTAAAGCTTCTCATCTTTCTTACCCTATCTATGTAATTAGAACAAATTTATTATCTAATTAGAAATCCAATTAATATTATAAGATCGAGTCACGCAAAAACCACTAAACACATTTAAGCGAAATTTTGTACACAGATAGCTTGGATTAACACATAGGATAGTTTTATCCCAATTTTACGTTTCCGTGGAATCCTTTACAAATTTCCGTGGTCTAAGCCGCTAGCAATAGCTGGCATAGAATATACAGAAAAAAATTCCTATATTAATAACTTGCCTATACATGTATCTACAGAGGAGTTGCCGTACCTGCACGTGCCCCTCCACACGGTGATCAAGCTGACGCCGGTCGCGTACGGCTGTCGCGAGGAACACATCAAGCTGTCCGTGCCCGCCGTCGACACGCACCGCCCCAAGCCTTCTGTGAGTATACGCCGGGGTATGCGATACCTTGCACAGGACTACACACGCACGAGAATAATAGACGGATAATATTCCTACAATCGTTAACTATGAATAAATTGGTCAAATATATGGATAAATCTTTTGTAGGGGCCAATGGCCACCTTTTAGAAGGAGGTCTGTTACAATGCATTTCCAAAAAGGGAATGGCATTATTAAGGCCCATGACTTACCCTTGTATCGCATTTTTCATCAATTTTTGATAGTAGGTAACTACTGGCAAAAATGGATGTCACTGTAAGTAACTTATTTTCAAATTGACTAGCTACCTGAATTCAGTTAAAATTAAATGTCGTTTCTATATATTTTTTCAATTTATATCATAGGTTGTAGAAATGTAATTTGTCTATTTACACTGGTTTCGACACACGGATACATACTGATACTGGTCTATACGTCTTCTATCTATCAACTTAGCCTCACTATGCTCTTAATTTATCCAGTGTGTGGGTAGGTATTAAAAATCGTAAGAATTATTGCTACCAGTCATTGCTATAGATTTCTTATTCAGTAAGGATCACTAGATATTTTAATGATAAGAAGCTGAGATTTTATATACTGTAGTTTGCATTAGTTGTAATCTTATAAGATATAAGTAAGTATATAGCCACACTAGTAGTTATAGCAAGTATTTACACTATATTATTATTTTCTGCATAACAGTTTACTCACGCGTATTTAATACTCGTGAGTAAGCGGTTATTTAGTAAATAATTACAAAATGTATTCTCCATTTGTTCGGTAACTGGAAAAAGTAAGCAATCTTGGTGGACCATTTTGTTTAAAAACTCATATTGAAAATGCGACTAAAACCTAATGTAAAACAATAATTAATCAGTCGTTTCTTATTTAATATTAAACACATATTAAACAAGTTTTAACTCGCTTTTTGTTTTCAAGCAAATTTTTTAAACAAAATGTTACTCTAAGATTAAGTACCTAAAGAAATGAGGTATAAACGAGTTAATTAGTTTCACTATAGCACTTTTCCTTAGTTAGTTCATTATACCTACTCAAATAGTTGATGCGTATTGCATAGGAGTCGTTAATAAGTTAGTGTCTGCGCAATGGAAAACTGCCTTCTTCTAAAAGTATTAAATGCATAAAGCGCATAGGTAAGCCGGTAACATATACAAGGTCAATCCACAAGAATAAAAGTTAATACATCAAAAGTCAAATGATTTTTATGATTTATAAATAAATATAAAAAAATACCTTGGTTGAAATAAATTGCTTAAACAACTTCTGACGAAATACATGCTTAAAAAATTCTATGGAATGAATATTTCTATGACAAAAATCATATTATAAAATTTCTTTAAACTATTCAATCGCGTTCTAACCCTCTTTCTATTTTCCGCTAAACATCTGGAATACTCATCAATAGTAATTCAGAATACAGATAACAATACAAACATACAATCGTATTAAAAAGTAATTTATTTGACAGGACGACGAAGATGCGGCAGACGTCCAAGTACGCAATGTTTGAAGCATGAGCTAGCATAGCGTAGCATAGCATAGCATGGGTGTAGTATAGCTGTTGTTGTAAAAACAAGAATTTCAAAAGTAAATGTGTTTTTTCGTTGTTATATTTAATACTAAGTCTTGACTCAATACTCAGTCTATTTTCTAGGCATTAATATATTATATAACGAATATTATTTATAATAACTAAAATCTAAAATAAATATTATTGAGTCTTGACTATTTGGTATTGAACAAAGTTAGAACACATTTTCCAAGGGTAATTTGTTGTAATGCGAATTATTTTGAGGTTTTTAGACGCCCCATACTGTGCGTCCAGTGAGGAAAACATTTTTCTTATATTTTTCTTTTATATACAAGGTCTCAAAAGTCAAGATATAAACATAGTGTCATAGATTTTCGGTTAGACACTTAAACTGCTTATTTAACAAGAGTAAATTGAATTTTTTTTCGACCTCGTACGTAATTCGCATATCAGTCATTTAATCTCCAAAGAATTTCTGGTTTTTACAACAAAGTTTTGACATCGTTTTTGGCGGGTAAAGTGACAGTCGTGTGATTTGACAGGTGTGAGGTGGAGGTTATCTGTGTGTGGCTTGTGGCGGAGCTTCGGAATTTTATAATAAAACGTGTGTTATGTTGTGTTCAAAATTGAGTGTATTCACTTATTTGGCTATTTATACGTATATGTATCTATTGGTAACGGTGGTTATATTTGCACCAATACTTCCCATATTGGTGCTCACCATACCGTTTTCCCCTCTCCTCTCCCTATTGGGTAATTGGCAACACTGAAGTTAACAAAGAACCAAACAACGAAGTAGTTTAAAAAAGACCACCTATGACAACAATTGTAATACTATCTTGGAAGAAAAAAATCTTCTTTCTCTTATTTTATTCTAAACTATTTTTCATTAATTCAATGGGAATACATACTGGTTTTGAAAATGCGTAATGCCAATATTCATTGGAAGTAAGATTGAGACTGGCACAAGTGAGTTGTTTGTCAGGTTTTCGCCGGTGTGACAGGGAAACATTGTTATTTGAATCATTGTTGAGTTGTTATTAGATGTCAGTGCTAACCCATCTCATCTTGTTCTAAATACTTATACCTAGTACTTGAGTAAATAACAAGTTTTTCATTTTTCTGGAGTATAGAAGTTACTATATATACTGATACTAACAAACATTTGAATGACAACACTTGTATTTGAAAAGTAGAATAATAATAATTTATCGCATTAATTAATTCAAAGGTATGGTATTTACCGTCGCTGTCTCCTGCCTGGACGCTGATACAGGCAAGACAAGCAGCTACAAAACATACGGTCGTAGATACCTCTCATCCGGTTTATATTATCAATTCAGTGAAAATGAAAGCAATTATGTATGCTAGTGGCCCCTTTCGTGGTATTCCAACGAACATACAATTACTATATCATTGTGATGCAGATACTCCCAGACATAGATAAATTTATCCATCAATAGACATGAAGCAGCCGATTTGGCTGAACGCCACAAAACCCATAAAAACTGTCAGTATTTGTGTATATCTATTTAATGTATGGAGTGTGTACAAATATATATGTTACATCAAGCATTACCGTATCGTCTGCACGTGATGCATGTTGTAAGTCGACTCCATTCCAAGACCCGAGTCTGTTTCGTCCGCAGGTGATACCCGCGCCGCCTATCAAGCCGCCCACGCCGCCCGTCCTCAACGGCGATGCCAACGGCGAACAGAACGACGACACCCAGGCGCATTAACATGTATACACGACCCCTAGATAATGCAATCAAAACATTGTCCATGCTAGTTCAAAAATCTAGATTTAAATGACATTTTGGGTATTTATTCTGTGTGAACGATGTAGTAACCCTAAAAGTAAAGCATTGTTGTAGTTATCTGTGACTGTCTACGATCTGTCAAGTCGACGAATTTGAGACTGATGTTAAGTGAGTTTAGATTTTTAAATTTTTTAAGTCATGTTTGTCTTTGTACTGAACATAAATACCTAAAGTACGTTCACAATCACTTGGCCGCTTATCACCGTTCACTCAGAGTTAGCGAGGGGTCACAAAATCCAGAGATTAATCATTTTCTGTTCAACAGAAACGTGACATACTTTTTTTAACTTACCGCCTCAGCTCTTTGACACAAATATTAAGGGTACCAGCGCTGCAGCGCTTGACAGCTATTCGTTTAGCTTTGATTGTCATTACACTACACGGCTCAGCCGCTAATAAAGCGCTTTTTACGCTTACTGGCGTCAAACGCGAGTACATCGTAAGAAAGTGGCGCAAATTCTTGATAGTGTGTCCCCACGCTTATATATTTTTATAAGCCGTCTCGTTTTGTCTAGTTAGCTCTTATCTTACTATCATATTTATAAATAATATTTAACTATACATAAGAATTTTTACAAAGTGGCTATGTATATTAAATGTAATATTGTAAAATTATAGGTAATTTAACTTTTATTTAAATATAAGTTTAATGTAAGTGGGCTTTGGTGTTTTATTTTTACCATCTTATAGCCTTCGGCTTTAACGGTAGCCGGTACGGTAACGGTAGTTTAGCGGTACCGTTACATGTATACCGTTTTCTTTAAATTATTTTCTATCGCCTTTTACCTGCCCATTTAGGCAGATCCTATAAATAACATTTTGTTTTTGTGTTATCACCCAAAGGGCCTCATATTAAATTATACAAGTAACATACAGCTATAATACCTACATTCTGAATTTCTGAGCCAGAACAGAAAGTGACAGAAAGAGTTAACAAATGGCAGTCACATTGATAAAACGCCATCTATCAATGAAAAGCTATACCAATGTTCTTTAAGCTTTTCTACATCCCACTAGATGGCACTACGTGTATGGTCTGGAGGTAAGCGGTAGCGTCTCTGTCCGTTTCGAGTGCATCGATGACTGCGTACGGTGCGTAGTACGACCACAATATAGCTTTATGTAGGACAAACAGTATTAACATTCATAATTAGCGCTTTGTTCCATAAAACGTATGCTATGTTACGGTATCGCAAAACTGGTTCCAAAATAGCCGTTGGCAATATTTCTTCTTCGTTTAAGTAATAAAATAATGATTTGAATAACATGTGGCCCACAGGAGCGACGTTATTTTCCTAACAAATATTTAAACGGTAAGCAGAAATCTGTGGGACTGCGGGCAGCTGTTACAGAATTGATTTCATAAAAAGATTTTTATTTAAGTAGGTATTATTACCTTTTATTGCATTAAAGTCAATTAATTACTGAGTGTGTCGGTTTGCTCCACAAATAAAATATTTTAATACAACTATTTATATAAGGATTGTAAGACAAAGAACTTTTGTATTTACTTTGTGCTTTACTTTCTGTTCTTCAATTTGATTTTGAATTGTTTTTGTTACAAAACATGCCACTCGACAGTAGAAAGTTATTTTTTATAATAATAGTACAATGAATTGTAATAAATAATAACGATCCTGTTTATTTTTCTGCAAAATAAAAGAACATAAGTTTTCGAAAATAAACTATTAATGCATAGTGCTTGGTTGTTTACGTAATAAGGAAGTTACCAATTTGAGAAACAAGTACTTCGATCAGGAGCTGAGTTAACAGAATATTCATCGATGTTTAAATAACATTCATACATTTTGCCTCGAGTCTATTTGCCGTGGTGCCGGTAGGCATGTATTGATTTAACAGGCTTCAATTCCATGAAATGTAGCTCGAACTACGTAGGCTCGATTACAGGTAGATATCCGGGCGACCTAAATAGCTGTAACAGTGCAAAATAAACGGGGCGGGTGGGCACGCGTACGTAGATAAATATGTAACAGCCATGTCCACGTCTACCAACAAACATGTGAGCAATCAATAAAATGCTACATATATAAATGGTCATGTACTGCCGATGCGGCGATGCCTACCTATACTCGTCGGCGAATATGGAAATGAATGGAGTTGATATTATTACAGTTTTTGATTATTTTGTTTTTATTTAATATGCAGTTTGTATAACTGATGTACAACGTATTTGTAAACAAACAATTGCAAGTTTAAATTAAAAACAAACAAAAGCTATTCACTAATTTATCTTTATTAGATATTGAGCTCATTATTACACTTAGTTGGCATATTCATTTAATATATTTTATAATTTTCTGGTATATTCAAGGAGTTCTTTGATAGATTCAGTAAAACTAAAAATACTTTAAAATAATTAAGTTGCATTTAGTGTTTGCCTAAAATTAACATTTTATCGATTGCATTATCGATTTTTACCATAGATCCACACAAACTCTTTACTCTATTTGTCTCAGCTGTCAATGACATTTCGACGTTCGAAACGTATTTTTACGAAATGTATTTTGCCTAATTTTCTTCATTGAATCGTAAACTTACATAATTATTTCATTTTAAGTAGCAGAGTTATGCATCTCAAGATGTACGTGTATTAAGAATGTACTTATAAAGTTAGTGGATTCGCCATATCTTTGATAACAAAAATGGTATCAACTTTGAATTTAGACGAAAAATACAATAGAGGTGCGTGCGTCATATTTTCAATGTGACCTATTTTGATGAAATAGTTGATATATTTGGTTTTCGTATTACTATTGGTGTGTTACAGTGAGGAGAAATTTCTGTTTTTATTTGGACATTCAAGACCATGGTCTGGCTCGATCTATATCTCGCAGGATTCAAGACATGGGTCTGGTAAGTACCGAGTGTTTACCGCCAAAAAAGTTATTCCCATTAGAAGTAGCGCCGTCAGCAAATAACAGTATATACGTACGTTGCCACATAATTTTTGGTTATGTATCAAATATAACATGACCAAAACCAAAATAACAGTATTTTTTAATTTGCACGGTACAAATTCTAGCAATCGCATTTGGTCATGTTATCCACGTTCTGTTTCATGTCAAAAGTTTATTTCACACTTTAGTTTGATATTCATTTATTTAAAGACTGGGTGGAATAATTGCATCACTTTAAATCGTAATCCTCAAGATAAATTCTTACTTATTTTTTTTTGTTCTCATTTTTTCTGTTACAATGCATTAAATAAATTCACTACTTTGAAAAAAAAATATCACTATTAAAATTGAAGTCCCTCTGAAATGGAACGCAATTTGAACGGACCAATGAAAGCTATTCCCCCTTCCACCCGACAGCAGCGCCTCTAGTGACCAAAACATAAAATAACGTGAAATATCTCCATCTTGTATGACAGATTTGTGTTTGTTGTTACTTTTTCGATTTTATTTATCAATTGTGTGTAAATAAGTTTAAAAAGTGTATTAAATGTTGCACAATTAATGTACGATCACGTAATTGAAAGAGTGAATTTGACAATTTGTATGCATTTACCAGTAGAAGGTAAATCTATGAGTGACGAACATAGTGTTCGTCGGAGTGACTAGTATATAGTTACTTATTTTTGTGATAAGCGGAGCGCGGGGGCCTCGCGGACGACTTTTATGTAAGTATATACATTATATATTACTCACACGTGCGTACCGACACAACGATCATGTCAGAATTGTTTAGAAAACAGTTTAAAAACAGTTTGGAGTGCGAGTGGGTCGCATAGCTTGCGTTCAATTTTAGGTCATCTTTTGTACGGTCGCGTTAGAGCCGCCGCCGCACCGCGAAATGCAGCGGGCCGAGGCCGCGCGGCGCGCTCTCTCGCGCTGCGCTGCACTACATCCATTTTAAAAGCCGTTTGAAATGTAGTTTCCTTCGGGTTACGCGTGTGTCTGGTTAATTTTTGACAGTTGATATTGCTTTTAAGAAAACAAGGGGATGTGAATCTTAAGTGTTATGCCTTAAGGGTGAGTTTTCTGTGTGGCGGTGTAGTGTGTTATTTTTTTGCGCGGGACGGTTGGCGCGAGTCGTCGAGGGCGCGATGGCGCGGCCCGCCGGCGTCGGCTCGTTGTGTCGACCGTATTTCAAGGAAAACTCCGGTGTGTTCCGGCGCGTCGATACTCGCGGCGCTGATGTCCGCCCCGCTACATTGTGCCCATCGCATGCATCGTTCGATAACATATTCCGAGAATGCACTCTGACCAGACGTCGTCGCTCGCTTAGACTAGGCAGCAGTTGCGACACGTACATTACGCGTATTAGGTCAGGCTGGTGCAATGCTGACTTTCACATAATGTCACTGCACACAATATTACCTAAACAATAGCATTTGCTGACATTAAATTCCTGTAAGAGTTACCAGATTATTTTTCTTCATGTACTTGCACATATTTTAATACTGGCAACATTGAATTAATTAAGTGTTAATGTGAATGAAATTTCTTTATCAGTATTGTTATTAACATGTAAACAATCAGTAGAGTATCAGTTTTATAAACAATGTGGTGCTCTATGATGTTAATTTTTATGATAAAAAGTACACTTTATCACTATTTCCATTGTTGGATCATTGACATTGTAATAAAGTCAGATGCATTAAATGTGTGCATTATATGCTAAAAAGCAACCTTTGTTCAGAGAATGTTTATTGCAAGGTTAGCAAGACTAAAATATAGTTTAGACATGCTATTTTTAAATGAAACTCCTTTTAAAGCAGAAAAATTAGAGCAACTTGTTGCACACACTTCTTAGCAAATGTTGCCTTAAGCACTCAACAGTTTTCAGTGACTTGTCCGATAAATCATGTAGTTTTACATTTTCAATATTTAACCTCTGCTTTCTATACTATTTGTATTATTTTATTCACTTAAATAAATTACAAGTTAATATATCTAAAACTTGATAATAAGGTGTAGAAATTAGTAACTTTGGTAATGATTCATTCAATTGGTGCATTTTTGTCTAAAATTGATTTAATTAGTAATGTATACTGAATATGGTAACTTTGATATAATTTGAATGTGAAGTTCTATTTAAATGATGCCTACAGTCTGTGCTGCTCTAATGAACTGAATACACAAGCTACCTGTTGCTCAGCAAACATAATAAATTATTCATCTGTTCCAAAAGTTCAAGATGTATGTCAGAACTACATTGTTGTCAAATGAAAAAATAAGTGAAATTTTTATAGATGAAGTATTTAGATATATTCACATATAAAATTATTTTATCTCAATACTGGATTAAAAGATACGATAATTGTATTTTTTTTTTAAGTTTATTTTACTTTTTTTGTTTGAATGCTCAAGGAATACTGGGAAATATTTATTAGTAAAAACACAAATTTGCTGGCTGTTTCTGTTCTTTCTACTTGGAAGCAACTTCTTATTAGACTTTCATGCCTGTTCAATCACAAGTGTTAGATTTGAGATTTATACTATATTTGGCTGATCCAAATATAATGTTTACCTTGTTTTTCAAATTGCATGCATGATATCACCTTTTGGACAATTAAGTCACGAGTTCTTTAAGGATAAAAATTAATTAATGGAAATAAATAACATCTAAATCTTTGTTATGTGTATGTGAGGCTTGTACATTTGCTGATGGTGGTATTTGTATTGCAGCAACAAGAGGTGTTCCTGACGTCGCGCGTGACGCACGTGGTGCGGTCCCGCGCTGGGTGCGGCGGGGGCGCGGGCGGGGGCGCGGGCGCGGCGGGGGGCGCGCGATGGGCGCGGCGTGAGGGGCGCGCGCGCGCCGATGCCATGCTGGAGCGCGTGCGGCAGGACCCGCCACACATCTCGCACAACTACCAATACGTCCAGCTCACTGTGCAGAAGGTATTCACCCAACACCCCCTGATACGTCACTAAGGTGCGACCTTGATGGATTATATATGTGGCTCGGGCTCGGTTCCATCTTAATGTTAACTGATCTTGTTTTACTTGTAAATAATGATATATGCTTAGAGATCTTCTTTGCTGCTTGTCTAAGACCCATGAAGTGTAGACGTAATGTATTTAATAAAAACAATTGTATCTTTCAATAAAAACAGTTTGAGTAAGTTTAATTCAGTAAGACTATATAGGACCTAGAGCTTTGAGCATTTCCTATCTATACTGTTGCATGCCACTTTATCTGTCTTATTATATTAACAACTTTTCCTTTTTCTTCTAACATTTCTATTTATTTGTTTTAGCGCTTTATTATTATATATCTTTACAAAATATTTATTAATATTTCAGGCTATAAGTCTTTTGGATAAACTGTATGATACATTCTTCACGGCGTCGCGCAAAGCGCATGTCACGCTCTTCACTAAACATTTTATCAAGATTGAATTTTTGGACAAGTATGAAAATAACCTTTATAAATAACAGTAGCTTTTCAGTAGCTGCTGTCAGAATATTACAACTCGTTTGTCGCATTTCAGACTGTGCAGGCCTATTTACAAGGAATTCGATGAGTGGCCTGAAATATCCCTAGAACCAGACCCACCTAAAGAAAAGAAGAAGGAAACACCAGAAAAAATTACTAACCCTAATCAAAATACTAAAGATACTGCTATACCGAAGTAAGTAATAGTTACATTGCAATGATGATGTTGTATTAATTTGCTGTGTTTTAATAGTAAAATGTCTATTACAGAATGACGAGAAAAAGCAGACCTCGAATAAAAGAGCGCGATGAAAAGGAAGCGAAGGGCGGCTACTGCGAGATGTGCAACACGGACTACGTGGACGCGGCCCTGCACCGGCGCTCGCCGCACCACCTGGCCTTCGTGCGCAACCACACCAACTTCCTCGCGCTAGACTCGCTCATCGGCTCCGGCGCAGACGTCACCAGCTTCCTCGACAAGGCCACGCCCGTCAACGGCGAGCGCCGCTCCTTAAGGAACATGTGCAACGGTGACACCGACACCCCCAAGAACAAGCGCGCCTCGAAACGCTCGCAGTCGCCCGACTCCACGGTCAACGGCAATCTCAGTCCCAGGCGCAATGGAGTCATAGAGGACGAGAGAAAACACAACACACGGTGTAGTAAACGTAACAATGACGTCGTGCCCGAAGACAGGCAGTACTATAAAGTTGTCGGTGTCAGTACAAAGCTGCGGTCGAGTGGCGGCTTTGCGAACAAAAGAAAAGATTCTCCACCCGCCTGCAACGGTACCAAACCACTAGTTGTCAAGTTCAGGAAGGTGCGGAGGTCGGAGCTGTCGGTGCTGAGCGACGAGGCCGAGCAATTCATGTTCCCTAAGAGGGCCAGTTCCACCAGCTCCACTTCATCAGATGACGATGACAAAGAACTTAGCACTCGGAGAAAGAGTACGCCACCGCCGCCACCTTCAATAGAAAGGCGCAGGCTTGCGAGGCCACTCGCTCTCAAGGAAGAGTCATCGGAAGAAGACAGTTGGTCAGAAGACAGACGAAGACGGACGAAAAAACGGACACCCGTAGTTGCAAAAAGGGCACGGAGAGTACCTTGTAAATCACAGAGTACTGAACCACCCCCAGTTAAAGAAACGGTGGAGCAAGTGGTGCCAGCCGAACCACCAGCTGCACCAGAACCTGAGGTCAGCCCCTTGAGAGAGGAACCTAAGGAAAGATGTATGAAATGGGAGGATGGGAAACTCAAATATACACCAGCTGTGGAACAGTTGGAGTTCGCCTTTGAATCTGTACCACATAGTGAGCCCTGGTTTGAGACTTTTAAACGTCAAGATGAAGACAAAGTGCTTACTAAAAATGTACCCCAGTATTTTGGTGAGTTTAATTTCTAGTTTAACACTTGAGTATGATTATTGTATAGAATTTATATTTTAATTTGTGTTTTATTAATTGTTACAGCTCTATATTCCAAATCGCCAAAGTTACCATATGAAATTGGTCAGTTACCACCTCTAAAGCCAAATTGCTGTCCACTGAGCGATCTAGTAAAAAGAGAAGAAAAGCCTGGACCGTCACGGTCGTACGGCACGAGGGGTATGAAGAAACAGAAGATAAGAAAGCGCACGGCCGTCATCCAGGCTTTAGAGGGTCATCCCAGGAAGTCACCCAGAGAACACGCGTCCACACTGGCAATACTCGGCTCCGCGGGCCTATTGCATAGACGGAAACACGCAGACGACAACAAGTCTACAGCTTCCGAGGACACTATCAGTGACACACATAGCAATATCAAAATAGACTCGGTGCTCTCTGAGACGCAGGAAGCCTCGGAAAGATTGCAACAGTTCTTATCAGAAGTGTTTGAGGACGCCGCGGAGTACGACGTGTCCGACGAGGTCATGGACGGTGAAGCCGCCGTCACTACTTCCACAAATGTCCCTGATGTGTCCAGCCTCGTATCTGAATGTGAAAACTGCGATCTTATCAGAAACGAGATCAAAGAAGCGGCAGACAGACCGAGAGGTCGACGCGGGAAATTTAAAAAGAAGAATAGAACAGGTTGGCCTAATAAAAAGAAGCAAACCAAAAAGAGTTCCCGAACAAACAGTGTTGAATCTGAAAACAAAGTTGATAGCAGTATAGACCGCTCGTCGGCAGAGCCACCTGACGACGACACGACGCAAGGCACAATAAGTGAAGAGGACACAAATCTATCAGAGACTGAAAAAGAGGACAAAACTGTAATAGAAAAATCTGAGTTGAGCTCACAGGACAACACTCTCACAGAGGGCAAGGTGGAGGACAAGTGTGAGCCTATGGACATATCGGACAGTAAAGTAAAATCGTTACAGGAATTGAAATTATCAGTGGAGAAAGTAAAGTCTGATGAGAAAGAAGAACGTAAGTCGCGAAGTTCAGAGACTGATGAGAAGAAGAAGGCGAAGCGCTCGCTGCAGGGGCTAGGCGAGTGGCTGCTGCCCGTAGTCCGCGTGGCGCGCGTGGACCCCACGGCGGCGCGGCGACTGCGCTCGGCCGCGCGCCCGCGCTCGCACCGCTACAGGTAGCCCGCGCGCGGCGCCAGCCCGACCAGGACAATCACTACGCGTGATCGCGTGTCGCGGACATTACCGGTGTGCTTGCCGTAGACCTCGCGTTCATCATTGTTTTTGTTGTTATTTATTTTGTAAATACACTGTTAGTCTGTTTCATCAGAAATCTTTTGGCGACAGAACTGGGAGCATCAGTATTTAAATTGTTTTTGTTTATAAGAAAATAATATCTCGAGGCTGAAAACTTCGGATTAATGTACATAGTGCTGTAATATATTGAGAAATGTGGACTCATGCATGTGTGTGTGTAAGAACAGTGTGGTGCGTAGACGTCGCGAGCTTAGTCTGTATATAAATTTTAATATAATATGCTTAGAAAGTATCTTTATTTCAATAGATAAATGGAGATGCAGGAATAATTTGTAATTTCAACTGTTAAAATACTACTAAATGTTAACAATAAATATTGAAATAATCATCTGTAGAAACAATAGAATTATAATCAATGTGTTTAATCTCAATGTTGTCTGTACCATTACCAACTAGTCAAACCTGATAATACTTTCCGCTGCCTACACTTCGTATTTCTGGACCCATCTCCTTTATCAATGTGAAACTTCATCAAAATAAAGTTGTAAAAATACTATGATTCTCACTATGTGGTTTTATTTGAATTTAATCTTTTCATTAAGGTGAACGCGCCGGTCTAGAAATGTGCTAAGAGAGTTGTACAAATGATGAAAATCAAGTTCCGCAACATAGTGATTCGCAATACATATAGGGCTTCTAAAACGCAGTTAACGTTATCAATACATCTAGTTGCGCCTTGAGTTTCTGATTGATAAGCGGCCTGAGCCAATCTCATGTACTACCATGGGAAATAAGTAGGTACGCAACTGTTATCGTATAAATACATGCCAATGAAATAACAGAATGACATGAGCTGAGCATAGTTAATGATCCGCTTTGAGGGAGTCAAAAATGCTTTTATTAACCACAGCGTAAATAAAAAGTAAAGCAGATTAATTTCAATAACATGTCAAAGTACACGTTACGATTAAGGTACATGATTCTGTTATGAAAATCTACTATCTTATTGCTATTACGTAAATCGTAATTTTGTGTGTTGTGTACACATTACATTATTTTATAGAAAGCTTGAAATTTGATTGGGTAAATTATTTTCAAACCGATATTTATCTTAAGAAATATTTACCGAAAACTACGCGAAGCTAGTTTTCTATACCTACATTTCGGCAACGAGTGTAAACAATAGAATTTATTTTGACAGCTTACATCCACCGGCACTTATCTGATAAGAATAATGACTGAAAAGCAACGCCATCTGGCAGTTCATTTGAAAACTAAAGTATAGAGGACTTGAAGACAATAATGCGCTTACTATAATAGTAGTACCACCATATTACCACTTTGAATGGCAAAGGTCAGACGCAATCATTCATTATTCACAGAGAAATAAAGATTGCTTTTGATTGAGTACATTTCTAATATAATAACATGCATAGGAAACTTTCTGATTAAGTTCAACAATACATTTTATTGTACATCATCATATAGGTGTTAGCTTGAACGTGAGTGTCATGAGGTTTTTAATATTCATATTGTCAGATGTTATTTAAAATTTTAATAAATATTCTGTATATGTCAAAAACAATTATGTGACAAGTTTTTGTTTAATTTTATAGTTACAAGTGTATGCACAAAGGACTACTTTGTAAAAATACTCAATCAAATGTTTTACATATTTATAGCACTAAGGTCTCACAAAAAATGCATTCTTTCTTTATAATTTATTTTCCATGATTAATAGATATCACAATATGGATATATACTTTCTCAAACTATAAATAATAGCAAAAATGGCAAACGGTGACATCAATTGCTTTTCATGTAAGGTAACTGTTGAAACAAGTGGTGCCATGACTAACTGAGTTAATTTTATTTTGTTCAGGTATTGATCAGACCAAATGAAAAACAAATGATCTACTCTAACAGGCGTATAATCAATAAAAACAGAATTTACACTTTATACATCTTCAGATGGATGTTCGATCAGCAGTGTTTACATTGTTCATTCTTATGTGAATAACAAGTAAAATAATTCAACTAAATCCTAAGTTCAATGCCTTGATATCTCAGGCCAGTTGTTTTCCAGAACCACAACAATTTATCTCAACTCAAACCATATTATCAGTAGGCAATAATCACAACTGGCCTTAAATTTCATAGACAAACTACTTTTTTCTGCAATTTATTCATATACATCCTCTTTGTCAGCAATATATTGGATAATATCTTTGGGTCTAACCAGCCTCTCTGCATCACCATCGGGGATTTCAAAACCAAACTCATCCTCCATTGCCATTATAACCTCCACATGGTCCAGGGAGTCCAGACCGAGGTCATTCATGAAGTGGCTCTCCACACTCAGCTGAAAGAAAAAAGCAGGGAGTAGGTTAGTGAACTCATTACCAGATCTTAATTTATATACTAAATAAGCAAAGACAACTTCACATTTTGCATAGGTGGCAACACGCTATTATGAACTAAATTATTTCAGTATAGGCTACCTTGTCAGGGTTAATTTTGTCATAAAGTTGCAGAACAAGTAGCACCCTACTTTTAATAAGTTCTAATGTCAGAGGAGGTCCGTGGCTGTAGTTGCGGACACTGATATTCTGGCCCTGAAACAGAATTTATAATATATTTTTTGTATGTACCTTCACACAACTGAGTTTGTCGTAACACTTGCAAACTTTCATCACTCGCTCTTCTATTTCCTGTGCCGAGGGCTTCGACTGAGCACCACAAGTGAACGGTTGTGTTCGCTGAGACTGTACCTAAACAGTTTGGGTTACACTGTACACATTTGTTATGCAATAAGGTTGAGGTTATATTTTAACATAGACGACATTTAGGTCATAGAAAACTTAAGATGATTGGGTGATCTTAAAATGCACTAATGTGATATAATAATTACAATATAAAAGTAAAAACGCCATGTATTGACCGATAAGACCCTTACCCCATTTTGGAGGTTCGGAGTGCTGTAAGTCTTAAAGGCAACATTAATTGTGTTGAACTTTTGCCGCAGGGCAACTGTTGAAAGCCGGCATGCTACCGGCGTCTTAAAGGTGGTGGATTTTCGAAGTAATCCACTTAGAGCACTGCGACCAATTTTCACAGCAGCCATTTTCAGACTTCGAAATGATTTGATAGTCTATAGACAATCACCTATCAAGACAAAAGAAGAGACTTGGGCAAAGAGCCACAGATCAATAACAGACCGACGTCAAACAAAAAAAGTGAGCTAGTTTTTTTTTATAATTTTGATTTCATGTGAAATAAGTAGTTACTTAAATTATCTCAATGTCAAATTGGCAGTGTAATTTTTCATTTTGAAAGTCTGTTACTGCCGTTTGAATTTAAATCTATAAACAGTAAATATTGTCCAATCTTGAACCATTTAATAAAAAAACGATTAATAACTCCTAGTCTTTGACACGTCGTCTTCTGTCATCTTCAGCTGTCACTTCGCATGTCTGTCATATTTCATTGTTTTTAAGGAAACACAAGTTGAGATGGATTTATTGTATCTAAACAATTAGAAATCGAAAAAATGGGCAACGCTGACACAAAATTAAATTTTAGAAAAGCTGTTGTACAGCTAACATCAAAAACACAGGTAATTCTCTTTAATTTGGTACTAGTTTTATTTAATAAGATCACGATACACTATTGATGTAATATTTAATTTCAGCCTATTGACTCCTCGGATGATGGTTTTTGGGACCAGTTCTGGTCAGAGAGCGTGACCAACGTGCAGGATGTATTCGCGCTGGTGCCTGGCGCGGAGATACGCGCGCTTCGTGAAGAATCTCCTAATAATCTCGCGACATTAGTGTATAAAGCTGTTGAGAAGCTCGTAAAGATGGTAGATAGCAGCTGTAGGACGCAGCGGGAACAGCAGACTGGTATGAGCATGTATTTCAATAATTTAGAACAGTATTTAATAGAGTAAAAACACTGAAATTAAAACTTTGCACTCATAAAGCTTCTGTATGGTAGCTGCAGCAGAATTGAAACCTTAAGTGTATACGAAGTTTAATAATAAGTATGTAATACTCACTTTAAATATATATTTCTTTTATTATTTATCATGAAGCATACAATTAATGATACAAATCAAATTAACTATTATCTGATATAAAATTGTATGCATAACATAAGCATGACATAGAACTAATATTAAGTTTATATGTCCTGCTGTTTATCTAAAATAAGTAGAATATCATGACTCATAGCATACATACACATTTAGTTAGCACATTCATACATTATGCAAGGATACTTATTTGTTGCGTGATTGTTAGTTTAATGCTCTTTTTATGTTTTGATAAGCATAGTAAACTCTTCATAATTATAAATTATGATAGCTCTTAAGAACAGTCTGAATCTTAAGTGAAAATAGTTGGCCATGAGTGCCCACTGTATTTTTGTATCCCAATCCTGGGCAAAATTTTCAAGCTCAATGTTTAGTATACAATATGTCCACTGTTATGTTACTCTCAAAGCCTAGTTCTTTCTCTACCAGTCAACAATGAGGTTCTTCACAAAGTTTTCAGATAAAATGCTGCAATTCAGTGTGTAGAATAAGTATAGTCTAGTAGTAGTATATGTAATGCGATAGTTTATAAATTAGTGCAGACTTTCAGCCAATACACAACTAGCCACTGTTCTACTGGCCTGTTTTATTGGTTACCTTTTCCTAATCCAAGTCTAATGTCAAAAAAGAAATACATTTTCAAATGGCTCCTGGACTAAGAAATGCACATGTTGTGCTAGTTTTATAGACATGCAAATCAGAAGTACAGAGAAAATGGTGTCGAGATCAGTGATTTTGGCGTGGTAATCTATAATACCTCTTGGCTATCCAAGAACCCATATGGAGACATAAGATTAGAGTAAAACCCTATTATAATTGTCTGCTATTCTCATAACCTATGTTATTCCAGCTCTTAACTGCGCCCGTCTCCTGACACGAGTTCTACCGTACATGCTGGAGGAGCCCGAATGGCACGGCTTCTTCTGGTCTTCACTGCCCGCTGCTGCTGAGAATGAGTCTGTGCCACTTGCGCAGTCCCTTATCAATGCCGTTTGTGTAAGTTGCGTGTAAAATACTTAGAAGTTAGGTGTATATTTGTTGTCGAGTGGTTTTCGTGGGTTGACTATCGTCACTACTAATGCGCCCGTCGACACCTGGGCCCCGATTCTGCTATTCACAATGGCCGATGAATGAATGGCAATTGGAGTAAATTTGAAATTATTGCTAATCTCTTGAGCATTTTGCCAACACTACAATTGGAAATTCAAAGTATTTACCGTGATTGTTTTTCAGTCATTGTGTTGGAAAAATACTTAGAATAATACGAATAGTACTAATTTAATCCAATTTCCATTCATTCATCGGCCTAAGATACATGCTGACTTACTTTACGCTTTGCGATTTCCGTCCTGCAGTGCGACCGATTTCCTATTAATGTGGTGTCACATTTTAGGAGTGCGGCTAAAATCTGACGCTTGTAGCCCTGTACATATTTTGCCTCGATCCCTGTTTCGCCATATCAAAGAGTCATGTGATTTACTCTATTATGTATATCTTTTTCAACAGGACCTCCTATTCTGCCCAGACTTCACAGTCACCACTACAAAACGTGCAGGCCCAGTAAGTATTAGAACTTTCCTATTTATATTATTGGCTAATTTTGAATCCTTAAACTGCTTCAATTTAACGGTACCTTATAATAAGCACAGACTATCATCATCTATCTCCCTTCTATAGCCTCTTAATCCTAGTGAAATAACTGTTAAGGTATGGAAATGATGTTTCATTTCGATAAGGTCTTGCGTCTTTGACCTGTCATCCCCATACAAGCGAGTATTTTCTATTGACTTTGACGTCTAGTAGGCGGGTACCAGTAAAATCATAGTAACGATCTACCGCGTTCAGTGAATGAGTATCGATCTTATGATAATGTAATCTAATCAGGTATCGATCGCGATGCGAGTCAACTGTTCGGAGTGCCCGGTAATGGGTTCTGCATGTTAGATATGTAGGAATACTTGTTTTAACTTCACTATTTCATTAAGATTGTTATTTATATCAAGTTATCTTTTGATTCATGAGATTTTTTTGAATAAACGTGTTAATAAAATGTATCGATAACTAATTTATCGAATTTCCATCGATTTGATACATTAAAATAAACTTAAAATGATTTAAGTAAATATTTTTGTACATAAATCACGATACAATCAGTTAAATGTATGATAAAATGCTAAATTAAAAACGTTTTCGAAGAAGTTTCTACAACAGTGCAGTTTGGATATCTTCTTAATATATATTATATACATATAAATCTCGTGTCACAATGTTTGTCCTCAATGGACTCCTAAGCCACTTAACCGATTATAAAAAAAATCGCACACCATGTGCAGTTAATTCCAACTTGAGAGATAGGATATTTTAAATCTCAAGTTATAGTCGCAATTTCTTCTAACCACGCGGACGAAGTCGCGGGCTACAGCTAGTATCAATATAGATTTAAAGGGTTCAATTTAAGTAGAATAAGTTACACAGGTGATTCTAACCATGAACAAACAAAGTAGGCCGTAGCGGGCTGGACATACGGTCGCAATTCATTTGTTTCATCTTCACGTATTTTAGCCTGCTAATGAGATCAATAGGTAGTCATACTTACAATAGATAATAAGTAATATAATATATTAAACTATTCTACTTTGTTGGTTTAACGCTCTGCCATTTGTAGATACAATGAGTCGCGATACTTATATCGGAATACTAATTTTAATAAGTACAGGATGCGCTGAATATCCCACAATGTTCCTTATCAACATTCACAAATTCAAACTTGTTATAGACTACGCCCCTTTTTTAAATGAGTTACATGTTCATAGTAAAATTATTGTTTATTCAACTTTACGAATACACATAAACTGTCTGTAGAAGTAGGACTAGTTTTTTTTGTTTGTGGTCAATCAATAATATGGTAATTGATCAATAAAAATAATTGTATCAATATGTATTCCTCAACGTATTTACCTAATTCACTGCGCGGTTAGCCTAATAGTAAACGTTCAAGCCAAATCCACTAAGCGCGACGTGTCATGGGTTCGATCCTCGCGTAGGACAATCATTTTTTGTAAGATCTCGTCTCGTCGATCGAATGTCTCGTCTGCAACACAAGAATAAAATTGTTTAGTGTGAGATTAGGTTTCATTTAAAGAACAATAATATATAATATTCCAGTTCAAACGATATTAAAAATGTAGGAAGTATTGTGAATTGCGTCGTGTCAAGGTTTTATTAGTTGTGCATGTAACACGCGGTTTCTACTCGCTGTTCATTCGTTTCATTGTTTTATTGATATTTAATTGGATCAAATTGTGGACACTGTTGTCAAATGATCTTTCTGAATTCCATTTAAGATTAATTTTAGGGTTGTCGTAATAGGCAGCATAATTATATATTATTCCTTTTTTGTACCTACCCGCTCATGTCTTGACATAAGTAACATTATCATTAGTACGAGTATCAATACGAAACGCTAAAATGTACGGAACTGACAGCACCGAATGGTAAAATAAAACATTTGTGTTATCGAAGAATGCTTGTTGACTTGAGAGGTTGTGCTCCCCCAATCCCCCGCGACATGGATTAAATTCTTTAGTGCGCGAGTCGTTCAAGAAGTTTTTTTCCACCGGTCACCCGATGCTTATGACGAAACTCAGTCTCTCATTTAAATATCTATGCTTATGATTGTAAAGTCCAGTGAGGCTAGAAATGCAGACCACCAAATCTCTTTACTAACAAAACTTCTTCGTATTCACCTTATCAATTATTCATCTTCTGTCTTCCTCATCCTTGATATTCCCATTCATCAAATCTTCTTGTTCTCAACCTGCACAACTGCCTCAATCAGGAGCGTGCCGAGGAGTTGTCCTCCCTGGACAGCTGCGAGTACATCTGGGCGGGCGGCGTGGGGTTCGCGCGGTCGCCGGCCCGCACGGCCGCGCACGAGGCGGCGCGCTCCGAGCTGCTGCGGCTGCTGCTCACCTGCTTCAGCGAGACCATCTACAAGCCCGCCTCCAGCGCCGCCTCGCATCATAATAAGTGGATAGCGTGAGTTTGGTTACATTTTTTTGTTAAAATAGGGCTGTTGCCTGCTTAATCAAATCTTTTGGCAAATGTAGAGAGTAAAGTGCCTGGGAAGAAGAACTAAAGTAAGTCTATAGGTAAGTATAAACTTTAAAGTAAGTCTGCAGGCAAGGGCCAGATGGCACACTGCATTGCGTAGAATGGTGTCTAGCTTTCACAATTACAACAAACTTACTTTAGCAGATTATGGTTAGCTCAAATCTACCATTACTCCTACAACCCATGACATAAATTGCTTTATGAGGCTAAAAAAAATTGAACACAAAGCTTTAATAAATCTCCTGAACTTAAACTCACATCAAAAATTACTTATTATGTTGTATTTTTTTACCGTTAATGTATTGTACCAGCTACCTGACAAGCCCGGACAACCGGCACGCGTTACCCCTGTTCACGTCGCTGGTGAACACCGTGTGCTCCTACGACCCGGTGGGGCTCGGCCTGCCCTACAACCACCTGCTGTTCGCCGACACACTCGAGCCCCTAGTCGAAGTAAGTGTGCATACACAAGCTACTTAAACATAAGCTACTAACATGCCACTGAAACATATGTAAGTATCCAAGCGCTAACACTTTTAGAGTCCCTCAGTTGTGAAGATGTGACAAGTCAAAGTGATTAGATTAGTAATTCTAAGTCAGTGTTATTTCTAAACATGCCCTTGAATTTGGATTGCAAGGCTAGCCTAGTGATAAAGGTCACAACACCAATGTAAAACGTGCGCAACGTGTCGCGAGTTCAAGCCCAGCGTAGGATAAGCTTTTTGTGTTATCTACTAATATTTGTTCTGATTCTACTCGTCTTTCTGCATTGAAAAGCCCACGACACAATTATTCAATTTATCGGTGTTCAGCAGTTCTTTTCAATACAAAACATACATTTGATCGATAAGATCAGTTTTAACGCCTGCTGAAATGCAAACTGTCCAATGCTGTACTGTGGGCCAGTTGCTACCATAAAGTGCGAGGAAATCATAATGTAACGATGTTTCATTTCTTTAGGTGGCGCTTCAAGTTTTAATCGTGACACTGGATCATGACACAAGCAATGCTGTCAATGAGGAGTCTGATGAAGTAAGTACTAATTAGTCTATTCACACTTGTTAATTAAAAATTACAACAAGTTTTACTGACATGTAACATTTATTACATTTATTATTTTGTTTGTACTTACAACTCTTTTGTATTTAAACTTTTTATCTCTCTACGTGATTAAAATTTAAACTTTGAAAGCTTTTGACCAGACTGGTGTTAGCCTTAATTCTGAGCTAAGTCACATCACACCAAACCCTTAAAATAAATAGATGACATCTTTTGATATTGTAAATACACTTACTTTTTATTTTTTCTAGTTTCAAACTTTGTTAATTTCGAATTGGGTAGATAAATGTATAGTTACTTGAGCATGAACTAAACCAACATACAATATTGTCTGTTTATCTACCAGCCTCTTGGACGAATGAAACTGATGATGACGGTATGAAGTTTATCTAAGCAACCACCAGGCTAGCACTCATATATGTATATGTATAACGTTTTTGGAAAACTCCTTCGTAATTTAAATATCGCTATTGTGTGTGGAAATAAACAATATTCTCCAAGAAAATATGTACCTATTCATTTCAAAACACGGCTTTTTTCATACAACATTTTCATTATCTGATCGTGTATGGGAGGTTATATTTTTGGAATCCTCCATTTAATTACAACACCATACAATACCATTTGTTTAGTTACGAAACACTCCCTATAATGACCAGCTGATGATAGTACAGCAACGATATTTAAAAAATGGAAGGGTGCTTTTCCAAAAACGATGTCACCGTTATCAATCAACTCGGCCTTTCGCAGTTCACTGCTAGACATACGCTTCTATCAATACTTAAAAGCATTATGCAAGAAGCCAAACATCCCTTGCAGACTCTCCCGGACAACTTGTTCATCAACTACTTGTCCCGGATACACCGCGACGAGGACTTCCAGTTCATCCTCCGGGGAGTGACCAGACTCCTCAACAACCCGCTCGCTCAGACCTACTTGCCCAACTCCGCCAAAAAGGTCAATCTACACCAGGAGCTGTTGGTACTGTTCTGGAAAATGTGTGATTATAATAAGGTGAGTTGCGGCAGCTATAACATGTTGGACCTATGTTATGTTACTAAACAGGAAACTTTTGGTACAGGTAGTTTTTGGTACTAGCCTCCAAAAGCCAGGAAATATTCGGTAGTTCGGTACATGTTTAAACATTTATAATCATATATCGAAAATTATCGTCTGGCCTATAAAAGACGACCTCCGAGTTTTTGTCGACATTTCTTCTCAGTATTGTCCAGAATAGTAAAAGTGGACTTTAGCGAACTCGAAAGTAAAAATGTCTAGTAACTTTCGTAAGGATAATTCACTTATATTTGAAGCAGCGGTTTACTCACGCGTTTTTATCGGGTTGCCGGTTGGGTTGTTTTTATGACATGTAAAAGCATATGTGTATTCTACTTATTTTATTTTTTATCACAGGCAGCACCGGAAGTACATAAACACTATCAGTCAAACAAGGCTTCTGCTAACAATCAAATACTGATGTTTAGTATTTCATTTAGAAACTAAATACTAATTATCACTTTAATACTGTATTCAAAGATGAGTTCAAAGGCTCAAAGTTTTTCAAAGTTTTTTTCGTGACCAACAAATTCCTTATATAGAAGATTCTGTTTATTATGTTTTCGAAGCTGTATATTACTGTATTTATTCCAGAAATTCATGTACTACGTGTTGAAGAGTAGCGACGTCCTGGAAGTGCTGGTGCCTATACTTTATCATCTCAACGACTCTCGCGCTGACCAATGTAAGTTACCTTTTTTTTGTTTTGGCTTGACTGTATGGTAAAAAATATGTTTTTTTAACCTACTTCTAAAAACTTGCCACTACAAACAGACAATCAATTTTACAAATTTCTTGCTTCATCTCATTTTATTTACCATTGATTTCGTCGCTAGCTCGTGTGGGCCTTATGCATATCGGCGTGTTCATCCTGCTTCTGCTGTCCGGGGAGCGCAACCTGGGCGTCCGGCTGAACAAGCCCTACACAGCGACCGTGCCCATGGACATCCCGGTGTTCACGGGCTCGCACGCGGACCTGCTCGTCGTGGTCTTCCACAAGATCATCACCACCGGCCATCAGAGACTGCAGCCATTGTTCGATTGTCTGCTCACTATACTTGTTAATGGTGGGTAGTTGGAATCTATTTTTGTGTTGTATTTGATGATATTTATTTTATGTTAGGAGAGTAGAATTAAACAATATGCATTAATTATTTAATGTTATGTCGAGAACCATAATTGTCTTTTTTTTAATTGATTTTAATATCATTTACTCATCATTATGTAGCAGTACTTGTAACACCCCCCCCCCCCCCCCCAGTGTCCCCGTACCTGAAGACGCTGTCGATGGTGGCCTCGACGAAGCTGCTGCACCTGCTGGAGGCCTTCAGCACGCCGTGGTTCCTGTTCTCGCAGCCGCACCACCACCACCTCGTCTTCTTCCTGCTCGAGATGTTCAATAACATGATACAGTACCAGTTTGACGGTGAGCGATAAAAGTCTACATATTTCTTCTGTTTTGCTTGGTTACTTTAAAATGCGTTGGTCTATGATATCTTACATGTTAGTTAACATTCATAAGCTGTTGATTCTGGGTTATTGTAAGAATTTTTGACCATCTCGTTTTTGTTTGATCAATTTTCGTTGCTAGCCGTACCTACACTTGTTGACTATCAACTTTTTGTAACTTCGATTTTTAGTAAAATGTCGAATTTAACTATCATTCTGACGATGACGAAGACAGCGTAACATACAAACAGACATAAAAAACGTCACTAAGCAAAGTGTCGTTCATAAATATCTTAAAAAATGTGTATGTTGTGTGTGTACAGGTAACTCGAACCTGGTGTACACGATAATCCGCAAGCGCGCGGTGTTCCACAACCTGGCCAACCTGCCGCACGAGCACGGCGCCATCGCGCGCTCGCTGGCCGCCGGACGCGCCAAGGGACTCATGACGCACCGGCCCTCGCTGCCCAGGTAACGTGCTCATCAGGTACACCCATATGGACTACTCCACCATGAAACTAGTTATGTTCATGTCTTCAGAGTGACTTAACGGTTCCAGCCAATAGACATGATGATCGTCATTCAATTCTAAGGTGTACAATAAAGAATATGACCCGAATATTTGTGAAACTCCCTACGATACAAGCATTAGAGGGACCTTTATACCGACTTACCGACACATCCAGCCTATTCATTTACATTACATTACATTTCTCTTCGGTTGATTAACTATATATTGCTAACATCGTATTTGATCTAACCTTGCCGTATATCTCAGGTCCCGCAGTGCGGAGTCAGTAGCGGAGACCCCGATGGAAGGCTCGCGGCCCGCGCAGCCCGCTGAGCCCGGCACGTTGAACCCCACACTCGCTGAGACTCCTGGTAACCTTATATACTTGATTTTTATTTCAGTTTTATTCACGTTGTCTGACTAAAAGTGTTTTATGGTATCTTGCGGATCACCTGATTCAGTCATGTTCCTCTAATCAGACTTCTGAAATTATAATACTTTACTTTCTTAGTCTCATAATAAAAATCCTTGCTTAGCAAGTACTACCATAATGCAGTACGGTATACAATTGCAATCTTTCTTATAGCAATCAGTACCATGACGGAGCGCGAGTCTGCCCACCCCCCGCCGCAGCGGATAGAGGCGGAGGCGGGCGACGCGTGCGACATGCCCGACAGCTCCGGCGTGCCCGACGCCGGCGACGGGCCCGACGCGGCCGACGCGGCCCGGCCCGGCCGCGAGCCGCGCGACCGCCTGCTGCCCGCGCGGCCCGGGCCCGACGGACAGGACAGGCCTGATGACGACACTGCTATGGATGTCGATGATGGAGACAAACGGGCCATCACTCATGTAAGTGTATTGTGTGGTAAAACAATATCTTTTAGGTAACTTTATACAAGCAACCAATTGCTGTAACCAAAATTGAAACCAATAGTCTAAACCAATAGATATGCTGCCTGTGGAGTTTTTTTGCTGGATTTTCTCCTGATATGAATGACATTTTGGAGTCGAGCACTTGGAGTCACTAGTTCTGTATTCTGTCGATTCCTAAGTGCCTGTTTTAGGCTTACCAGAAATAAAACATTTTGATTGCTGATTTGACTTTTACTGGAGATAACACAAACTAATTGGAGAGTTCTTGCATAAACTAAACAGCAAAACATGTTGTGTGGCAAAGATGTTTTTGGGACCGTGGTATTTGTATTGTTAACAACTCGCGAAATCGGAAATTCCCATCATCCAATTTCGAAGGCAACGGTCACTGTTCTAATATGACCAGAACAACTATAGAAAATCATCTATTGCTAGTCGCTAGTCGCATCTGTCGCTAGTCGTCTGAGAATTTCACAGACTTTTTATCCAAAATACTCAATTTTCCTTTCGTTTATCAGAGGAACAGCATCCAAGTGACAAGCGGTACCCGTCCGCTGGAGGGCGGCGGCGAGTGGCGCGCGTCTGCCGAGTGGGTGTCGAGCTGGCGCGGCAAGCTGCCGCTGCAGACCATCATGCGCCTGCTGCAGGTGCTCGTGCCGCAGGTCGAGAAGATCTGCATCGACAAGTGAGTCGGACACGTCTAGCTACCTAACTACAGACTTTAATGTCGATATATCAAATTATTAAGAACCATAATCGATCGTCACTCACATACTAGTACGTTATAGGTAACTTTGCCAAGTTATCCTCTGGAAAGTCTCGTAGACAATGTAACCGGTTTTGGTTTCAAGGATGGCAATTCTTTTTAAAGGACAGTGTTTATTATTGTATACTTGGTTCTACTTGCAAGAAGTCAATGAGAGGCAACCACTTTTTTTAATGTATCACGTAGTTACTCTTTACTATGCGATATCTGAATAAAAGTAGACCACAGTAGACCAGGTTCTGCATGGGCAAGGTCTACGCCTAGCAATGGACTACACCAATCTTATTTGAATCATGTATCTGTCTTATCTTTACATCCTCAGGGGTCTAACGGACGAGTCCGAGATCCTCCGCTTCCTGCAACACGGCACGCTGGTGGGGCTGCTGCCGGTCCCGCACCCGATCCTCATCCGCAAGTACCAGGCCAACGCCGGCACCGCCGCCTGGTTCCGCACCTACCTGTGGGGCGTCATCTATATACGGTAGGATAGCTGTCTTATGTTTATATGTGTAGAGTTGCAATTTCCTTGAAATTATACAGCTTAAACTTTTTATATTGTAGATTATTAAAATGACGAATATATATAAAATTCTCATTTCGCGGTATTTGTAGTTAAACTTCTTCGAAACGGCTGGACCGATTCGAATTTTGTGTGCATATTGGGTAGGTCTGAGAATCGGACATCTATTTTTACATCCTTATTTTTTTTTATCGTATGTTATTGTTTTTCTACATCAGAAACTCCCTAAAACTCTTTCTATATGGCAAAATAACGTTTGCTGAGTCAGCTAGTAAAATATACTGAAGAGAGAACAAACTGTATAAAGTATTTTGTAGGTATATAATTATATTTGTATTCCATAGCAACGTCGACCCCCCGATATGGTACGACACAGACGTCAAACTCTTCGAGATCCAACGAGTGTGATCGTACCCAACCAGCTGCACTTCCATGCACCAGTGATAAACAAAAACCTACCTTGTATCTTAGTAATAAAGGTGATTTTATTGCCACTGGTGTGTGGTCCTCGACGCACCGACGACCAGCGCTAAGTATCGCCTTCTAGTAAATCTTGTTTATTGTGCTGTTTGAATGTTTGTATGAAATGACCGAGTGTGTGACGTTTTTATATGTGTATGGCTAATACAAATGTATGTTCTGGGTAGTTCTACGTTATAGGGTGGACCTACATTCCATTGATAAATGATGTTGTTTTTTTTTTGGTATTGCAATATGAAGTTATTCGTATTGTATGTTTATGGAAATGCTTATTTGTCATTCAGACTGAAATGTTAGGCTTTAATAATATATTTTTTAATTTCGTTACTGAAGACTGATTAAACTTACAATTTGTAAAGTAATTTGACGTCAAACCAAGTTTAACCTTTTTCTTCATCTTCTTTTCCATTACATTCTTGAAGGCAATGCCTACTTTTCTCTATTAAAGATCATCGCTGCAATCTAACAAAGTCCTTGTACTAATGTTTGATAGGAAGTGACAATTCTCAATATTTTGTTAACCCTGACTAGAACTACCAGAATATATACTTGTATTATGTTTATAGATGTCTATACTAATTAGCCCCGCTCTCCCGCGTTTGCAAGTATATTGCGTTGTCTGTTTTGGACGTATATCATACCCACTTTAAGTATTAAAATTGCAACTGTGGAAGAAGGATGGCGCTCTGTACAATGTATAGTGCCGCCTCGCTTACACAGATGCATTAGTAATACTTGTGTGGGTGTTGTAATCCTTTCTGATCAATTTATTGCTTCTCCTAGTTTAAGCACGTTCGCGGTGTATTTTCACTTATATACGTACCTATGTATATTGGCTTCTAGCCGCTCAATGCAACATGCTGATGTTGATGTTAAAGTCGTTGTTATCTTTTGCCATCATCTTTTAACGCTAGATGTTAGAAAAGGAGAGCTATAATTTGCGTACAAGGAAATCTGTCTTTCTGTTTTTTATTTATTATCTATTTCTCTGTTTTTGATTGGCTACTTTTAAGTATGCCAATTATCTATCATTTTCGAATAGGTATTGGCTTAGATCGGTTATTTGAGCGATATTTGATGCGAAGGCCTGTGTAACATACACAGGCCTTCGCATCAAATATCGCTTTTTTATTCTAAAGCGATTGTAGCATACTTAACATTCGATAGTACAGTGTGTTGTATGGAGCAGAGCTAAATTCTATCCACGGTTTTAGTCAATTGAAAACGTTGCGTATCGTTACAGGCTTTATAATAATTATATTTATATTTGAACTATATTGATATGAATGTTTAATATACAGCTGTTTTAAATTTTTAGTAATTATTTACATTCAGTATTGAGTACTTATGAAATGTGTGCAGCCTGTGTTCGTATACGCACAAATTATGTTTTTTTTTATATAAAATTCTGACGATGATAATTTATTGGGTAAAAACAATAATAGAATTTAAATGAATATAACTATAATTTAATATGGAAAATATAATGCCGCGAAAATTAACGAAATAAAAGATTTCTTATGAACTGTTTTTGTGTCCGAATTAAACATTGTTTTACAAAATTGTGTTGTCGTCAAATATTTAATTAAGTTTTATTTGACGTTTAATATCTTCGGTATCTTATATATGTATAGTATAGTTATTTTTGTTATAACGTGTGATAATTTCGAACACTTTTCATCACCTCTCTTTAGTCGAATAACTTCAGTTGTAACGGACTGTGTCTTATGAATGATTATGTGTGTCTATTATTAAGACTTCAAGCTGACAGCTAGTCATATTTTATTATCTGTGTTATCGTAGACAATGTTTCTCTTATGAATGAACGTTACTTTTAAACACAAGTTTGCTCTTTTTACTGATACTACTAGATAATACTTTCTAGATAAAACGCTGTATTTCTGCCGTTATTTTAATTAACATGAATCGTTCGGTGCATGTCATCGGCGCATTTATTTTGTCATAATTGTTTTTGTAATAACAGTATAATCTTCCAGGTACATTAAAATTTCTAGTACTTTGTTATAGAGCAAATAATGATTTATTTTATTTTATGACAACTGGCGACTGAACGAGGCTTATGACGATTACAAATGAATAATGTACATACATTCCAATGAAATTGTGTTTTTTGTGTACGTCTTAAAAAAATTACAGATATATGATTTAACACCAAATTTAATTATAAAATAATAATAATATAGTATAATTTAATAAGGGCTAGTTCACACGGCGCTGATATTTTTTTTTTGTTTTTGTCTGTGATTTTACGCTTTCTACATATTTTGCGCCTATTCAGTGTCGTGTGTCCTAGGTCTTAGTTTTCACGTACAGAGCACTATCACTTCTTATTGTAAATTAACTAGGGGCCTGAGTGGACCATTCAATGAGAGATAATATTACGAAAATGTTTGATTAAAATTACATTTTATTAGTTAACACATATGGTTGAAGTTAGTAAAACAATGTTGTATTAATGTATACTGAACAAATATAGACTTTGGCTATCTTACTTGTTATTATATTTTTCTTAATTTCTTTTTTTTTTTCAAGTTGAAACATAGTTATTTTTTTTTGACCTCCCACTGCGGCCCGGCGTTTAGTGTTAATTGTAATTTTAATAATTTATTTGACACAATCACTGTACTTAATGTAAAATAGAAAATATATAATATGGTGAGCATTATCTAGTGTTTTATTTTTATTTTCTTCCTCTTTTGTAGAATTATAAAAGTAATTTTCATGACGAAAGAAATCCAAGCAGTCAACAGCGTATTTGTCCATCAATTTTGCCAATTCTCATCTTTGTAAAAAAATCAAAGGTTTTCATAAATCAGGGATAAATCTTGTAAATAAAACAATAAAACCACAGTTATACAATCTTTAATAACGAAGCGTCTGTTATAAAAGACGAACTGATCAGTCCTTTTCTATAAAAGGAACACATTGTAAAACATATTGCAAACGCCAACAAATCGAAACCTCCAACTAATTTACATCACATTCATTAGAGCTAATATGACTAGACTTATTATTATTAGCAGTGACTGTTCGTGTTTCTAAACGAGAATATTAAAAATACAGTGGATTGGACCTCTTTGGAGCTTAAAAATCATTTTTTTTATTGGCATTCAAATTATAGCAATTGGGAATGTATAATGTGATGGTCAATTGACAATTGGACAAAGTGGAAGTGAGACAACGGTATAGTTCGGCTTCTCGCTTTCACAACTCCAACAGATTTAGCTTGAAATTATTTTTGCTCTGTTGAAAATAAATTCTTTTAATTGATACATTTTCTTTGCAACAGAAATACCTTTGTGCGTTAATAGTCCAGCGAAAATATCCATATTAAATGATTTTTAATATTTTCCAAAGAAACGAGTACTTGTACACCGCTTTCATTATCAATTCACCATTCAGTAAGGTTTTAAAATTATTCGTATTCGGTATGTTTCAAGTTTTCAACGGAAAACCCCTTACAAGGTAACACCGATAAGTTTTTCATGACTTTTACGGTAGGTTGCCAGATTAAAAATATTGGAATGGTGTAAGAAATGCATCTTAAAAGTATTGTTTTCTATTTAAACCACGGTACTATAAAACTGACTTAGGTTTTAAGTTGTGTTTATCAAACAGTTTTAGTGATGAAAAAGTGCGTTAACATTTTTTAAAACCTACTTGTAAAGTTATTTAGGTCTGGCAATACTTCAGCCAATGTCTGGCAACCCATTTTTTAACATGGTAAATTTTGTACCGTCAGCATAAAATACATTAAAATATCATTGGTATACATTCGTGTGACTCTTCTTTTTTCGTTTTACCTCTTCCTCTGCTGACAGTACAATTAATATTCTCATTTACCAGTATTAATGGCTACAGATGTCCTAATTTACAAACTAATCGCGGAGACCAAATGGTCCCCGCTATACAGGACGTTTGACTTAGCAAATAATGGCCTTATTATTTAGCAATAAAATTAGAACGCCTGTAGGCAAACAGTATCAGCCTGTATAATAAATACATGTTTATTCACCACAGACATACTATACTATAAACTATATACAGCGTGTTAATAAAAAAAGGCTTAAAGTAACAGTAAAAATCTCTGGCTGCAGACACCAGTATAGTTTAGGACATAGTGCAGATTACTGCACTGGTTTTCCATATTTTGTTAAAAGTTTTCAACTGTATATTGTTTTATTAGTGTCAGAATCGTATGTAAAATATTTCCTGTTTTAGCCTTTTGTTAACACGCTGTATAGTACTATTCTAAACATATAATAATAAATGGGGTTTAAGATTATCTCTCTATCCGTTATATGCGATACAAAACTAGTTTCGAGACATCTAAAAATATTTCAATTTTTTTTTTTTCGTTTATTGAACACCGTATTTATTGTTATTTACATTTAAACCTTACTATAGCGTGATGATTGGTAAAACTCCTAAAATACATCTATATAATGACTTTCATTACATCGAGATCGGTCAAGTTACGGACAGATTTACGTTAAGTTTCTTGTTCCTTACAACAATTGTTGACTAGTCTTGGTTTCCACAATTGTCTCCATCAATCTCCAAGAAATGTTCACGTTGAAATACAATCATTTGTTAAATGATTTCCATTTATGTATTTTGGTTATCGATTACTCGTTTTATCCATTTTCTGGAGAATTTTAAATGTTGCAACCCATGCAGCTAAGACATATATTTTATCAGCCATTATATAAAAACACAGACTAATTGAGGCTTTTAAATTAATAAAGTTAGCAATTCTTTTAAAATTCTCCATTAAATATTATTGAAACAGATATTTGTCTTATTTAATATCTAAGTTCTGATTGACATATTTTGTCGTTAAAAATACTACCATTGCCATATAAAGTGTTAAACGGTGCTAAAATGTTTAATTTCTTTTACAATATCTGGTAGGGATCAAAAACTTGGAATATTGGGAAATGGTGGGAGAAATTGTAAAGGTGATGGTGATTATAAGTTCATTTGTGATGATGTACGTGACTCAGGGTCAGTTCACATAGGTTAGCCTACTCTACTGGGTAAGGGCTGGTCTGGATCACTATCCAAAGTAAAATGCTAAATTCCGCGTTGGAAAAAAACTGGCTCAATCACCATAGCTACCTAAAAATATATCCTCATTAAAATTATGGAAGCCATACAAATATTCGCAAAATTATATTTATCCTCATATTTGGAAAACAATAGTCTTATTCAGTACAAAATCTACATCGAACGCCGCCTTTGTATTGTATATTATCGCTGCCAAGAGCGACCCTCTTTGCTTGCCAAAAATATAAACTACCAAAACTTACAAATTTTATAAAACTGGCAACACTTATGACAAGACTAGGTGTTGCCAGAGAATTAAAATGACTACAAACGGAATTATAAAAACGCTCGAATCATATAGTAGTGTTGTGTCGTGGAAGCGTGTGAGCGAGTGCACCTTACCCGGGTGGGCGCCTAGATGATGAACTCCCTGGTCACGGGCGCGGCGGGCTAGCTGAGCTCGCTGTAGGCGGGCGGCGGCGGGCTGGCGGCGCGGCCCGGCATCAGCACCGCGATCTTGTACGGGGGCGGCGCCTCCGCCCCGCCGCCGCCCTCCGCGCCGCGCCCGGAGCCCGAGCGCTCCGACGACTGCAGCAGCGTCGCCAGCGAGATGTCGTCCGAGGGCTCCGATGGGGGTGGGGGCTGCGGTAACCATGTAATAATGCAGTTAATGACTGTGTTATCGTCCATCAGATACTCATGACATGGTTTTGAGATTTCTACTTTTCAACAATTATTGGCCTGTTGGAGATTATGATTGTGAGCATAGAAGTTTGTACCCGCCTCTACCGTAAAGGACAGATTATCTTCTATTGACTCCCAGAACAATTGTACAAATGCCAATTGACTGTACTGAAATACATACATTTTATATTACGAATGTTACAAAACTCCCAGCGACTATAATAGTACTGTAGGTATGTCGTTGTATGTACATACGAGTCGGTCCCGCTGCGCGGTGGAGGACACGCGGTCCGGCGGCAGCGGCGGCGGCGGGCGCGCGCGACACAGCGACAGCGCGCAGCCCACGCCGCACACGCACGCCACCGCCGCGCACACCACGCTGGCCTCGCCGCCGCCCCCCGCGCCGCCGCCGCCGCGCTCGCGGAGCACCTGCCATAAGCCAACACGCTTAATAACTAGCCCCACGCCACGAGACCAGACTGACTGATAAACGGGGCCTCTAGCCTACTGCGAAAGTCATGTTCAGCTCAGCCTTTGACAACTTAGACGACTGCCTGGACAAGGTCTTTCTGGGCACTCACGGACTACAATCAAGTAAGATTCAGACACAATTGTATCCGGATCTGAGATAAAAACCAACTAATCATAGGTTTCTTGGTCCCGTCTGCAAAACCTAATACTTTTCTTGAGGGAATCTTTTTCTTTCCATAGGAGTTTATGGCAAAAAACATGGTCCCCTTACACTCTTTCACTATAATAACTATAGTCAATTATCTAGATTGAACGGATGACCAACGAAGAACGGAAGAATTCCCTGAGGGTAATCATTCATCTCAACTATTTATTCGATATTACTGCTCATTTCGACTTGTCATCATATTCGCCTTTGGGGATCGAACATTGGCGTGTTATTTCCTAACCAATTTACTTAATACGTAAATAACAAGTAAAATAATTCCATAGGTAGTAGGAGTTAATTAGGGTAAAACAGTCCGTAATGAGTCACCTGCCGATCAGTATCTAATTTTAACTAAAATAAGCGTGTTAGTATACAGTTTGCTCACGATTTCGTGTCCAAATCGAATAAAACCTATTGTTAGTGCTCTTGGTATTTCTCCCCGAATATAAATATTTACAAGATTAACAGGCACCTAATAAATTAAATGTTTTTCAGAGCTATTTCATAACGTTACCTACGCGGGCCTACGCAGTGTATTTATTGCGGCAAGTTGTAAATTGTTCGACACTCCAGTAATTCAAATGGTAAGTGTGTTTAGATTACGAATAAATGATGCAAATAAATGGTGACTGGTATTCGTGCAAATCATTTTAAAATATGTGGTCTGCAGAAGTTGATCTATGATGGGATTTAAACTGCGACTTCGACCTAAGTAGCTTTAAGGCACTGAAACCGATACCTAAGTGACTATCAGTCAGATTTAATTGCATAATTCCTACATTGAAAGTATGATCTTTGAATGAAGAATAAGTTCGATACAATATGTTAAGTTTTTAACAGATGATGTAAGGTGCAAACACAACAAAGATTACGAAAAAAAAACAAATATAATTCAAAAATAGACTCACGCTCACCTGACGATCAAAATAGTACTTAGCTCCAGCTAAAAACACGGTGGCGAGAGCGAAGGAGACCAGCATGCCGAACTTGAGGTGCGGGGCCATCATGGGCGAGTGGTGGAGGCCTAGGGCTGCGGTCCGGAGTAAGGTGTCCGGGGTGACGGAGCGCGCGGCCGCCAGGCTGGCGATGGTGGGCTGCGGGGGCTCCGCCGGGATCTCCACGTACAGGCTCGGCTCGTCGTTCTGGCGACGCGCTGCGTGCACCGCCGGCATCGGAGGCGGCCTGGGGTGCAGCGTTATGAGACTCTATTGTACTTTGAAAGTCAATAATACTTAATTAGGGTATAAAGTGATGTAAAGTTAAAGGAAAGGAGCTTCCAATATACAAGTTGCCTCATCGCCTATGACATATACGGTTTAGGTTAGGTTAGGTAATCCCTGTTATAAAAAATACCAGTGGCATTCCATTTATTTAGACCTTCGTGCTGTGAATGGGTCGTCAGCCTCCTTTATGCTCTGGTATGGTACTGATCACTAATAGGTAAACATAACTGGGGTACTCAAGTAAGAATTCTTCTGAGGAGCATAAGAGCTTATTTGCAGTAAATGACGTACCCATAGTGTCGGAGCGTGCGGTGCGGGCGGCGCGGCGGGCAGTCGACGGCGGCGAAGCGGTGCACGGGCGCGGCCATGCCCTTGCGGCCGCCCCCGCCCGCGCACACGCGGCCCCGCGCGCGCCCTGGACATACACGCTACTGGACCACCACTATACATACCACATCTATACCTTATACCCTACATAAACTATCCCTGTCTGTTCTTAAGCTCTTCTCTCTTGAGCTACAATGCCTAGGTTGGCACTTAAATCTCTTAGTTATTCGCTTGGCTCTAAGGAACCATCTTGAACCTGAACATACTGACCCAAGTTGAGGTTTCAGACTATGTTGAGTCACTCAGTAGTCTGAAACCTTATTTTCATCTGCTTCAAAAATCTATCTTGACTGGTAACTTAAGTTAGCCATGGTACGCTGTGGGCCAAAATTTATACTATGTAGGTACGAAGTGGGTCTATGCGACACGAAGAGAGTTTGAGATCTTTTCGGTGACATGCCATGTGAAAGAATCCATGCACGAATTACCAACGTGTCTGCTCACATTCTACGATCATTATTTCGATACCTATACACATGAATCAGCCAAATTGACGAGTAGTTAAATTAAAAATAGTTGCATTGTAAACATTTACAAAAACACTCGAGTGTTTATAACTCTAGGAGTGTAAAATCTTGGTGTTTATTAACGTTGCTATTTAGTATTTAGTAAGAAAGTGTATGAAAGTGATGTACCAAGGTTTACGTACTTATTAACTAACTCGTCGAAGAAAAAATAGGGCATGACGATTTTCAGCGATTAAATTTCTAAGCTTATTTACGCTTATAGTTGATGTTGAAAGTTTCTGATACCCTATCGTACAGTCTGTACTATAGTCATATAACCATTTCTTACCTAAGCTTCGTGTGTTTGCAGTCTAAAGTTTAACATACCAGCAGAAAGTGAGGATGGAACACGATGACGGCCGGTGTACGCGCACTGGCTGCGTTTGTCTATCCAAAAATGCATTGGAGCGCCTCAGTGCTGGCTGCAGAACGAATGTTAGTGGCAACACAATGCCTCTAGTGCACAGCGCATTGGTACACCATTGTATTGAGTGCTGCAACCAAACGGAAATGGTGAATTGCACAAACAATGGTTGTTAAATAATAAATCGTCGAGACAATTATAGGAGTCTTCATGGCTGATGATTACCGATTATGAATTTTATCGTCATCGTTACGGCGATACGTGATTAGGCGGTTCTAATGAGTTTGATTATAGATAGAAGGGATTTGATTTTTGATATTGTTGTAACAGCTGACGGGCTTGATTGATCCTTGATAAAGGGGCTGTCAGTTATATCGCTAATTTAATGATGAATTTTAATAACACTTACAGTGTATTCTTAACTGTGCATCCAGAACGAAATTACACTGTTTTGATCACCTACTCGAAACTTTTGAGAATCTACATGTTTGCGAATGCATTGTCAGTGTGCAAACAGTGTTTGATAATGCCTACTGCATATTTGCATATGAGAAATGTTTGGCCTGGGTCATCTTCATTTACAAAAGTTCTGAAGACTTTCCGGTAAAACCCCGGAACTCTCGAACTTCAGATATTTACGGTTCATTATTTTATTTTTTTAATTCCATTTATTGATATTCTAGTTGCATTGAATAGTGTACATCGTCATGCAGTCCTTAAAAAGGGCTTTCATTTCGTATTAAAATAAATTAGTTTAGGGAAGTTCCTCTGTAGAGACAACGTAAGGTAACCAAATACTTAACTATTTCAGGACCACCTTAATTTGAGTTCTGTTTACATGGTAAATGAAGATATTGTAACATAAAATTAAACATTCGGAAGAGTCATGTATAAATCTCGTATTTTGAAATAGACCAACATAATAACGATTGAATCCAATAGGGGTCGACCTGACCTATATAGGAAATCTGTCACTATGTCACACCTAGTTTTGTGACCCTTGATAGCTCTATTGACTTGAAATAATCAGAAAATTAAGAGCAAATTAACAAGCATGCTATTGAAATTACGATACTTGATAATAGTATCGTCAAAAATAATTTAAAACAAAATAAGCCCGATGCTTATTGGATATAGGTAAATTAAAAACATTGTACTTAGGTAACAATTTAAATAAAATTAAAACGGAATACATACAAAAGTACTTTACCTTTTTATTTATATTTTGTGCACTTGTAAATTAAGTCTCGAGCCACGGCCAGATGGGAATTAATTACAAAAAATATTCGGAATACTTCATCCATTCATAAGTATTTTCATGATATATTCGCACGTACTTGACGATATAAAACGACGTCACAAATTCAAAATTATTTACATTATATTAAACTATAACTACGTCTACTACGACATAAATCTACGGTGATATACTTTTAAAATATAATAAAATAAAACATCAATTCACTTTTCACATGACAGCCATTTGTGGGCGGGGTGCGCGCGCGAAGCAAAACAATCAGAACTGCCAACTATACGGCAATTTCAAAATCAATAAGTTAGTGTAATCAATTTACGTGTTATTTAGTAAAAAGTGAACGGTAAAGCGCGTCGAAATCTTTTGATATAGTAAATCATTTTTAACGTTGGTCTTAGTTTATAATGCACTTAGAAACACAAGATTTTGTCCTATAAATGCGAATTAAATTTAAGCTACAGCTACCTTGTTTTGTTTACTAGATTTAATTTATATTTTTGTAACTATTGTAATTCACGATTTCATAATTAATTTCCAATATTTAAATGTCCCAATATAAGAATTCCGAGATGAACGAATACTTAGAGTAAACAAATTTAAATTTACCTCTTCAAAATAGTAGTTTCCGGAAACTTCTAGACAAAAACATCAACAGATTTCGTTCGTTAACGAACACTGATTTACTACTTTACTCCCGGGTTTTTATTTATTCCCATTTTGTTAAATGTAACTATCCCCTCGGAACACAATTTTAGTAAGTCAGCGAAAAATAATTATTATTTTTAGATTTGTTAGAAATACCTAGTAAATAAGTTCCAGAAAACTAAATAATAAATGTTCCTAAACTTGTGATTTGTATTTCTAAACGATGAGTGACAGCAGGCAGCGGATATAAATACAAATCTACTGACTTCGCAATCGTGTTTAGAAATTGAAATCGTATCTTGTATTGGTGCGTTTCGTACTTTCGTGTATGGGCATTCCGTCAATAAACATTTCTTTTACAAATAATATAAACCATTTTAAACTACTTATGACTTGTGGTTGACGTAATTAACGCAAATTAATAGTGACACCGTCGAGTTTGTTTGGTTTAGTGAGTGAACAGTGTTACCTTTTTGTTTCATTTTTTGAGAAAATATGTTGACGTCGAGATCTAGAGGTAACGAAGAGCGTCAGAGGGCAGCGAAGCCCTATTGTCAGTGTTGGAACGACAGCAGGCCTACGCCTTGGGAGCCTCCGGGCGGCTGCAGTTGCGGCGAGCACTCACACAGTAAGTTACTACCCAACTCTAATATTATAAAAATGCAAATTATAAAACCTGTTTACATTCAGGACAAAGAAATGGGTAGCTGTGTTTTTAATGTATGTGTGTCAAATCTCGTTACATAAACATTAGTTTTGGATATATGCAATTAGAATAAGTTAGAGAAACAAAACATAATGACGAGTATAACAATATTTAAATTGTATAATCAATTAATTGATGAGCTATGTATTATTGCTAGGAATAGTGTTCAACCTTGAAACAGCTGCCTCACAACAACTTTTCACTCAAGGCTTAACATTATGTGATGAGATCTGGTCCCTTTTTAAGGCGTGTATGGAGACAGGTCTAACATACAAAAGGCTTGTTGTGATCTTTATTCTAAAATATGATTTTTTGGCAAAAAAGATGTGAAAAATCCAAAGTAGATGCAGAATTATTGATATTATTATCAATTACATTTTAATTCATATTCATAGATCATGTTTACTATAATTATAATATGTTGCTTGTCATCCCTTTGTTATATTATAATTGCCTTTTAATGTGACAAACTCAGACCTCTAGGAAAGTTTATCAATTTTATTGTCATGGACCTAATTATTCAAATGTATAACAACATTGTTAAGTTACGTCTGTCAATAATCATAACCTTTATTTTATGTTGATCCTTGTTACTACTTAATGTTTAGGCCATTATAGTAAAAAAAGAAATGACGATTTTGAAGATTTAAAGTAACCATCAAACCTTGATCAGCTTCAGACATGGTTATCTCTTATGCAAAATTTCTGACCTGTTTTTTAATGACTTAAATAAATAAATAACTCAAAATATACACAAACCAAGCAATCTTAATCCTACAATGCAACTTCATCAATTATGGTACAAAATAATCATCGCCAGTTATTATAACATCATAAATCAAAATTCCCTCCCTTCATTCCAGTCAGTGAATGGTGTTGGGAGATACCAGACACAACGGGCACAAGTTGGGTTACAATATGTCCGGAACAGAAGCAGGTGACATTCCACCCGTTCTACAGCTCCGGCACGGCGGCTGTGAAGGGCGACACACCACTAGTCAATGACTACCATTATTACTGGGAAGTCAAAATGCTAACAGAGCCCTATGGAACTGATATAGTAAGTATCCAATCATATACACTGCTTTCTTTTAAGTTTAATGGCAAGTGAAAAATACTTAAGGCATGGTGGTTAAGTTTAATATTTTCACTATGTTTCGTGATGGGACCAATTAAACTCTCCGCATAGAAGTGGTTAAAAATAAACACAGAATGTTATGGTAGAAAAGAGGTTTTATTCAATTCAAATCTTCGTTGCACAGCAAGATGTTACATAGGGTTAAATGTGTTTTTCCAGTTGTAAGACACAAAATATGAGTTCTAGATACAGAGAATATGTTGTCCATCATTGCAGTGGGCATAGATTAGTCGTTAGTGGGCTTAGATATTGTTTGTTGACCATAAATTTGACTAAAAAGCGAGTGTTGACAACAAATTCTTATTATCATTGCTAGAAAAAAATGTGTGTGCCTATAACTTCAACAGGATAAACTTTCAAAGTTAATTATATTCAGTTGTTATCTTTAATAAATGTGGTTTCATGTTTTCATGAACTCAGGACTATAAATATATTGTTATCTATTGTTTGTCTGTCTGCCTGACTAGCTGTAGTAATTTTCGTGTTTTATCTTTATTGGTGGATCAAATTGCATAACAATTTAGTATCATTTTTGGCCTGACGTGTTTTCTTATCATCTTTTTAATCTCTCTTTAGACTTCGTATTAAAAATAGGTCACAAGTTTGTAGTGGAATGGTATCGACAAATGTTATATTTTAGACAATTAAAAAAAACTGCCTGCCTATGGAATTTAATTCTTGTGTCGCGGGAAGCTTAGCAAACATTGATGTCACATGCACAAAGGCACCCAGACACAGAATAAACATTTTTGTATCACCCCAATGCTTATCCTATGCGGGGATCGAATCCATGACACGTCGCACACCATGCACTCTGCGTCGTGTGAGCTGCATACGATTTACTTCTACTGTGCCTGTTGACTAACAGCTTGTCAATATTTCATTTCAGGCAGTTCTTTTTTCTCTTATTAAGATTACTTTTATGTTAGGAATAAGATAGAGTAGTGAGTGAGAGTAATTAGCAGTAGGTTTGATAAGGAACTCATTGAAATCTTCCTAAGGTACAGTGGCTATTGATTGTAGAAACACAAGCCTTATCGTGATTGATAGGAACTTAAGATGTCGAGAGCGTACAGTTAGATAACACGATTATCATTAAGAAGTTATAAACATTGCTAATTGTACAGCTGGTATGCTGATTGTATTGAGTGAAGACAGGTTAATATTTGTTATAATAGGAAGCCAGTTTTTAGAAGCGATTTAGGAAGAGAGTAGCTGGCGTAACTGTTAGAGGAAAAAAATAATTTCTGGACATAGTATAATTGCGATGGCTAAATTAATATGTCGTGCGGAACTATAGGCTATCCATTGGCTTCCGGGTATTATCATATAATAACCTTTTTAATACCTTTATCTGGCGGTAAAAGAAAGTAAATTTTCATAATCTGTTGGAAAATACCCAGCATCTCAGAAAGAACTTCTACCTGTCGACTTATGCCTAAAAATAAATGTCAGTTTTAAATGGTTCGTTCAGTTTACAGCATTTTTGTCTGTTAGCCAAATTACTTCCCAAAGAACACTACGTTTGCCTTTCTATGTTGAAGGCATATATGTATGCTATTGATAATATTGTAAACATTAGAAAACTTATATAACACTGACGCAAACTGTACTTTCTCTTATTCCTTTTTAATCTTAAATTAATGTAAAAGGAATAACGCAACTCATAAGGAGATAACGCAGTAGGCGTCATATGGCTAATGTAAAACTTTCTGATCATGGAAAATGAAAGACATTAAATATTTAAATGGTATGTAAAAACAAATAAAAGTAATGCACGTTACACATTTAATATATCAAATTGTATCACTGTCCTCCGAAACGGCTCGATCACTTCTCATGAATTTTTGTGTGCCTATTGGTAGGTCTGGGAATCAAACATCTATTTTTCATACCCCCTTTTTAATTCCTTATCATTTGTATTTCAAAACAACGTTTGCTAGGACATCTAGTACTTAGTACTATTTTATACTGATTATCATGTCCTTTTTTATGTATCCATTACAGTAATATTCCAGTACAATTATTAAAGACTACTTAAATGAGATTAACAACTAACTTCATTACGCATTCAGCTATTATCCAAGCAGTAAAACTGCTCTAAAACTACTAATACAGTTTACTGTGTTGTAATGATGTTCCTCGCTTTGGCAGAACGCCACAATGTCATTGTTGATCAACAAATAGAAGCGAATGTAAATGTTTTTCCTATAGGTATGTTTTTTTAGAACATGTGTTGCTAACGAGTTTGGCTTCCGTTGTTTATTTTAGTGTATACATATTACATTAACATAAGAAATACCTGTATATGTCTTAATGCAAATAAAAACGCAATAGCTATGGCGTTTGATTGAATAGAACACTATAATAACCGAAAAAATGCAACTTATGATTAGTTTCACTATTGTTTAATTGTATTAAAAGTATAAAATTTATAAAAGTTACGATTATTAGACGAATGGTTTCTTTACATGTCAATTAAACCCAAATAAATATTGCAGGTATACATCAGGGCATATTTTTTAGCCCCTTACGATAAAGCATCTTTTTAATTGCATAATTGACGTCAATATCATTATTTACAGATGGTTGGTCTCGGAACTAGTAAAGTAGACATGGCAGACTCCTTGTTCACCTTCACCTCATTCCTGGGCCGCGATGCGGAGTCCTACGGGCTCTCGTACACGGGGGCGCTGCGACATAACGCTACAGTCACTAAGGATAACACCGGCTTCTGTAAAGGCAGCATTATAGGCGTCAAAGTCGACCTCTGGCAGGGGACACTCGAGTTCTATCTTAATCGGAAATCACAGGGTAAGTAGCCTTTTAAATTTTTAATTATCTTGTAAATAATCACTATAATAATGACGACTTAGTGGTTAAAGGTGATCTGGAGAATAGTTAAGTCGTTTTTTTTATTTATGAATGTAACAATTTATCTTTGTATGCAACGCTTACTTTAAAATTTAGACATACAAATCTAAAAGGCTAATTGAAATAACTATGTATGCGAGTATAAAACGAACTTTACGATACAATATCTAAATCAATGTACGATTTACTATTGTTTACTCTTGTTATCGTTTAAATATCAATAACAGGATTGTGGTTATCTGTATGAACGACCGTAGTGTCCTTTGTGGAGTGTGGGTCAAGTCGATGTACTATCATGATACATAAAACAGCTAAAGATTACGATCAACAAACAAATTGTATTTGAAATTGAAATGTAGAACATGACATTTACGAGTGACAGAAACAACAAAAACTAAAGTTGTTTTGAATGGAAAATGTTCTCTAGACATTTAGCTATTAAATCTCTACGCCACAATAGTAAAGCGAGTCTTGACTCATAGATTAATTAACTTAAGATTAATAAAACAGTTATCACGTAACCATAACCCAGTAACGTATGTTTAATCATATGTTAATGACGCAAATCGTTTACTACATAAGATGTCATGCAACTCGAATGCATCAGCTAACATCATTCGAGCCTATAACATGACTCTTGACGACCTCTAAGAGCGATTATACACTACGTCCGAGTCGCATCTGTGAACTACGGACCGGATTTATCTTTGAACCATTTTCTAACTAACCTTGTTGTTACATAGGTATTGTTATTGTGTACCTGAAAATAAGTATTTATAGTTAATAGAATTTTGGTTTTGAGTTTCTTGCTGGTATAGACACAAAATTTTTGGAACCGCTCAACTAGACTTAAGATCCATGAATACGTTTTCAAAAGGATGTATTTCGGAGGTCTAGACCTGGCGCTGAATGTAATGTGTATTCTTGTATTTGATAAGTTAATATTAACATTTTTTGTATCCATCTTACAAATTGGCTCAAATGAACGTTCACACGTTTACGTCTACTGCTGTCCCTATTTCGCGGATCGGATTAGTGTCGGATGTAGTGCGAAACTGCTCTATCAGTTTATCACATAGTGAAACATGTCATGAACCCATAACATACTTGACATTACTAACGAGTTCGATAACAGCCTCATTAGAGATGGTTGCCATGTTTTATATGTGATACATCGATTATGTGCAAATATCAACATAAATGTATACGTGTGATAAATCATGGTAGGGTTATTTTAAGTTCAGTATACAGCGGCAGTCTTGATTATAAAATATAAGTCGTTACATACGCAAATCACGTAAATCTTCATCTCTAAAATCACTATTATACAATTAATTGTCTAGAAGTAGCTTCTCCACTACATCGATCAACAATTTTAAGTAATACTTGTCATATGATAATGTAGGTACCTAAAAACACAAGCAAATCGAAAATCTTAATTAATATTTTTGTACATATCAATTACTTGAACCCGCCCAAGACATCGCCCTTAGATCGTCGACCCCGGCATCAGTCAAAGAAAATCATGAAGGTTAAGGAACCCTATTAAATGATTAAGTCTACATAAAGCCCTATCATACATCTTATCAAAGTACTACGCAAAACTAGAGTGGAACACAATGTAGTGTGCTATTGACCGCGCTTTTCGAAACGTGTTCGTTCTTGAAACACAGTAAACGTTTATCTAATCTAGATCAGGCTGAATAGTCTTTGTACTGCGGCAGTTATAATGGTTCTAGGGTTTTTCCGTTAGGAAGTACTTTGATTCCAGACGTCAACATGACACGATATATTACAGGCTACACGCAAGTTATAGACGCACTTAATTTGCGATGAATTAATAAACGATCAATTCAGTGTATGTCCCCTGCTGGACATAGGTCTCCCCCAAGTTATGCCTCAACACCCCGTCTTCTGCCCTCCGCATTCAGTCCGAGCCAGCTTTTTGACATACTTACCTGGATATAGAAAACATCTAACGTTATATTTTGTTCTGCAGATTCAAAATATAATGACACAATATGTTTCAAATAACGTATGTGAATCAGACTCCGGTGTACTTTAAAAACCTTTCTAACGATTATAATTATTATTCACAAAAATACAATTTTATATGATGAATCTTTTTTTAACTGCACTCACCGAAACGATACTTTTTCTATAATAGAATAAAACAAAATATATAAAAGTTCTTAATAAAAAAAGTCTCACATTAATATAACTGATATCCATTGAACCAGCTTCTAATTATTAACCACCACATAATACAACTACTGTGCATCTTTCCAGGCATATCTTTCTACAACCTCCGTCGCCACCAGGCTCTCTACCCCATGATCTGCTCCACTGCCGCCAAGTCCTCAATGCGGCTGATATACGCGGCGTCCTGGCAGGCCTCGCTCATGGTGGACGCCGTCAAGATCCTCGCTGCATCAGTGAACGGAGAGCTAGTACTACCGCCCGGCCTACACAGCACGCTGAAATCACAGTTCTGGTTGACACTGCCTAATCAAAGTAAGTACAATAGCTTGGCCATTACTTTTTTTTGAAGATGTTTGTTTTTTCTAATCAGTTTTGCACAATGAATAACCATGTCTCTTTTGGAAAAATAAAGTACATATTAACATTTTATTGAGTCACAAATAGATTTATAAACATGAAATCTAACACAAATTTTTTCATGCATGAAACTTGAACTGTGATTCATTTGTCTTCGTCGGCCGCATCCTTTACAGAGACAGTTTTTTTTTCTTAAGGCATGGAAATAATATTGTTTTCGTATAGTTGAAGCTCGTAAGCAAAAACAAAACTAGTACCGGTTTACGTCCCGGCGTTTACTTTCCGTGTCAACGAACTGAAATTAGGCTAAAGATATCATTTTTAATTATTTATTTATGTTCATTATCACCCCCAATGTCGTGTGTATCCCGTTTGTTTCTCGTGATACACCTAGACTATGTTTATTTATTGGGTTATAGGTTAAAACAAGATTCTAGGGTCACAGGTCATATAGAAACAAAGGCCAGCTGTATGACACAGATAATATAAGATTACAAGGTTTGATATCTCTTAAGTGCTGTTATGACTAAACTCATATCTACATAATTTGTTGAATTGGAAAAAAACTTTTGGTAGAAGTTGCTTGAAATTTTTTGTTGGATGCAAAACATTTGGTACATATTCAGTATATTTCCGATTTGGTTTAATTAGTGTTATTGATATACAGTGATAATGTGCTGTTAATGCTGACTGTAAAACAAAGATGTGTATAATTGACTGTCCTGTTGGTCTAGTGTGCTTCTAAAAACATATAAGAATTCTACGCGGCTTGCACAGTGGCGACACCGCAGCACTTCCTTACTTCTGCAATTTGAGAAACCTTATTTCGTTTAATTCTAACAAATCTTCATATTTTTCTAGAATGTATCCTTGACGAAGAGGAGGCTAAACCAGAGACAAGCCAGTCAAACAAACCTATTACAAACTTGGTATGTTACGGTTATTAGAATTAAACTTTTATTAATAAAGTCATTGATGTATGAAAACTCAAGATGGTCACTCAAAATATCGACTTATATTGAAAATCAACTCTAAGACATGTACATAAGGTGGAATTTGCAAAAAAATTACATGCCTCATATTTTTTATGGATGCTTTAATTTGGGACTGTGTAGGTTTTTATACATCAATGTTTGGAGTGCATAAAATGCTGCAAACTGTAAATATTTAACAAAGCCTTGTATTTATATACTGACACAAAAATGTAAAAGTATTAAAGTTATTTTATTATTCTATGTTTTACTGTTCCTTTCATTTAAACTTAAATGGGTAGATAATAATCATTTCTTATTAAAATAAAAGCCTTAAAACCTTTTACAATTTTTAAAGTGTTAATATATTCTTGACACTATATTTTTCTAACTTTTTGTTGGTCGACTATGGGTAAAAGATGTATAATTCTATATTTCATTGGGTCTATATTTATTTTAACCTCAGACATATGGAGCAGCCTTATTTATTTGTTGTGTTATTTTATGAATGGGATATATAACTTCGTCTTTAAACTGCATGATTTAACAAACTTACCAAGTGCCAAAATGGCACCGCTATGCCGAAGAGAGCGCCAACTAGCTTCCACAGCACTCACTTTCCAATAATACACCACACTTACATTGTTTTTTTTTTCAAAAACAGATTTTGGATCAATTTGCGTTTGTCATTCAAAACCGCTTGAATTGGATTTTAAACTTGAATCTGCATGCTAGCAAGGTTAGGGGATAGTTTAGCATGCTCTGGTTAAAAAACTATTTTCAAACTATATCTTGTTTACAAAATCCTGTTTAGAAACGGAGATAAATCTACAAACACAGATTACAAATACCTTCTAGATATTTCTATTTCAGTCATGTTGAATGACAGGGGAGACTACTCAGCATGTGCCGAGTTTTCTGCATGCTAATCAATTTGTTTACTGGTAACACTGGTCTCTCTTCCTCAGACCCTGTCATCCGGCATGAAGAGAAAGCACTGGCATAGAAGATGGTAGCAGGCAACACACACCTCGTGACGTCACAGACTGCCTAGACATATGACGTCATAAAAAAGAGGGTAGTTCAAGAATATTAGAATGAGGACTGAAATATTGTGTGATTGAGGCTTGTTGAACTCTAATGTTAAATAGAAATAGATTTTTTATAATAATTCCGCTACTTGAAGATAATTTATACATTTCTGACTCATTTCCGTGTAATTTTAGTTCAAGATGCATTTAGTGTTGCTTTTAAATGACGATAAGAAAAATGAAAGAAAAGGAATAAAGAAAAAAAAATGAATTGAATATTTATGCGTGATATTTATTGATAAAGATTTATATTAAGTAATTGACTCATTGTGATGTAGGAATAAGCTGATTTGAAAGAATTGTAAATAATAAAGACAAGAGTTTTTGATATTTATTTATTTTTATTATACCCTTCTGCGATATTGAGAATGTAGATTGAAGCAAAATAATCATAGTGAATACAAGGCTTTGTTTCCGTATGTAAAGTGATATTACTTTAGCTATTCATCTTTTAACATGATGTTCATTCATCATCTATTGTTAATCAATCGCAAGATATTATTAAGAAGCCGTTTGAACCAAACTTATATTCAGTCAGTAGGCTCACTGTGAGCTCTGCTACGAAAGTGAATCAATTTTGATAGGCACCTGGGCCCGGATTCTGCTATTTACATACTTGGCACTATTAGTATTCTGCCAGCATATTAATTGAAAATTCAGTACGGAGCGAAATACAATGAATTCTTAATAATTTTGTTGGCAAAATGCTCAGGAGAGTACGAATAGTGTCAAATTGAATCCAATTTCCATTCATTCATCGACAATTGTAAATAGCGTAGGTAATTAGGGCCCTGGTCATGTAGTTACACAACATATATTATATACTTTAATCAGTAATTAATTACATCATTATTTTCAGCTGACGGACGCATTCCCGAGCTACATCAATGGTTTATACGTCGACACTCTTGAGCATGATTATCCTATTGTGGTGTGGCAGTGAAAACACAAGTTTGCACCATTCATGTCGATGGAGTTAAACGAACGCAATGCACATGTTGTGTACATGGGATTAGTTTATTCTTAGTAATCTTAATCACATAATGTATGTTTATTAAAATATAAAAGACAACAAACCAACACCTTTTTGTAAGCATAATATTAAGCAAAATTTTTAACAGGTTCTGGCATCATAATATTTGTTCTTAATAATTAGGTTTTTATACTTTTGCTTGAAGTCAATGTATAAAATGGTAGTGTACCAATATGAATATGCCCCAATTATCTTCTGAATTTACTATTTTCGTTTCAAAACCTAAGATTTTTTTATAGTACCTTATAGCTTTTTTTCCAGCGTTTCATCTAGTTTTTGTAAACACGAATAAGTGCGTGCCAAAAATTTATATTTATTAGTTTATTGTTCTGTTCTTTTCAATTCAATCGAAAAATGTGAAGTTTTTAATAAATGTATTTTATTCTTTAGGTAAATGTACCAACATTCTTCAATAATGAATTCCATAAATACTAAGAATGATTCTTACAGATGTATTTTACGAATGTAATGTTATATTATTACGGTGTTTAATAAATTAAGTTTCGTAATAGTAATTCGTGGTTTCATTAACGGAATCCAAACATGTGATGAGCAGTTTTCTGTCTGAATCTTCTTTCAGATTCTTTAGACTTGCTATTCAGTAGATATTCACTTCCTCCGTAAATTACAAAACTCACTAAAATAGAGCTAAAATTTTAAAGTAACTATACATTACCTTAATTAAATTACCATCTAAAAAAACATAATAATATAGTCTGGCCAGCCAAAGACGTCCTAAGTCAATTTAAAAAAATCTGTAGTATGTAATAAATATATCATAACACTATATTCCTACTTATATGATTATTATTTTTTACTCCGTCGACAATTTATGAAGCATGTTATAAAAATACATTTATTTATTGTCTGTGTAGTTTCACGTCATTCAACGTTTACGTCACGTGATTCATGTCACGACGTCAGTAATCTGTCAGTCAGTGTCAGTTGATCTGTGAGCGTGTACGGCGTATCAAAGTTCGTAATTTATTTCATATAATATTACGTGAATCATAAGTGTGTGACCGTGTGGGTTAATTACAATTGCCGGTTTTATTTACAGGTATCCAAAAAGTGTTAGTGTGGTAAATTTCTCGCACATTCTTATTAGAATCTTGTTTGGTTCTATTGCTACGTCGACTCTCTAAAATGGTTTACCAAGTAAGTTTGTTTTTGTATATTTTCTTTTTTCCTCGAATATGATGCTAGGGCGGATGCTGATGACATCATCAAGTGAATTAGGGCACTGCAGGGCCCGCATCTTGGACCGGCCTCTGACTTCTCAATTACTTAATTAAATGACTGTATAACACAATTATATACATTCCATTCTATTTTCTAGTAAATACAAGAAATTGCTTAAGAAGCTTTTTTATTAACTTTAGGGCCTGGCAATATAGCCTTGAATTTACCCTACAGAACTGGTTTTTCATTTGATTGACCCTGAACTATGTAAACACGATTGGATTGCGTTTATAGTGCCATAATGCAGTAAACTAATTAATTACGCTGTTGTTTAAATTTATTTACTGATCCTCATTATCATCAGCCTAGTCTTTTTCAACTATGTTGGGGTTGGCTTCCCTTTATTTGAAAAAAAAAAAAATGTTAATGACTGTACTAAAGTATTGTATATTATTCTCATTATAATTAAATTTGTAAAAAAATGTTTTTTCATAACTCAAAAAGCTTTCTTGTCTTAAAAGTACAATGATAGCCAATTGGTTGAGGTTTACACGAGAACCTACTGTGCGCAAACAGCATGTGATTCGCAAATGCTTATAAATCTGGGTGTGTTTGTGCATTGAACTTAAATGATGAGTGGAAAAAAGGGCATTTTTAGTGAATAAATAAAAACAACAGCTGATAATATTTGTTTACTTATGGCATGTTTATCAAACTCCCTAACTCTATAGGAGTGGCTCATATAACTAAGTTATTAGTTTATATTATGAATGACTATTATATCACAATTAGTAAGGCAATAGTCAAAAACTGTTTTATAATATTTTAATACTTCCTTTTTAATGTAGTAAGTTTTGAATATCCCGTTATCAGTCAATATTTAAAATGAAATAAAATGATTTCAAACAATAAAAGATAATACATTTAGGTATTAAAATAGCCAGGGGCAATTCTATTTAATTAAAGGGTTTCTTTTTCCCTTTCTGATTTTTTTTTATTCCTGTTCATCTTGTACATTGTATTTTACAAAAATGTTGTATAGCTAAACCTGCATTTACAGGCGGGCATATTTTCCTTTCAGTCTTCATTAAAGTATAGTATTTATCATAATTATGTCAACATCGTAATTATGATTATTTACCCAGCGTGCGCCGACCGTGGTGGGAGTGCCGAACTTCAACGCCACTGAAGATGCAGCGGCGCTGCGAGCTGCCATGAAGGGCTTCGGTACTGATGAGCAGGCTATCATCGATATCCTCACCACCAGGTCCAACGCCCAGCGCCAGGCCATCGCCAAGGCTTTCACGCATGAGTATGGAAGGGTGAGTTAGTCCACATTTATATGGACAGAACGGATAATAGTTATATGCATACTTTTGGCGGGAAATACCTAAGCGTTTTTTTTTTCAATTGACACGCCAAACATATCGCCCACCTGCCTGCCAGCTCATACTAAACAGCTGTAGTCAGTACATAAAAGAGTTTTGTCTGTCAACTTTATGAGGCGAGAGGCGAACACAAAAGCAGAAGAGCATCTACAATCTTCATAAATTTGATTTTGAGGCTTAGTGCCTATGTTCTAGCATATACCTGTATTACAACATAAACAACTTTATAATCACAAGCCTCTCCTTTCCGTTCAATTTAATCTTATCTTATTTGTCGTATTACACCAGAGTTCAATGACATTTAAGACTATTTGCTTTCTCAAATATTCGCTAATAACTTGCCTCAACAAAACGCGGTAATACACGAAACGCTACAACATAATAGTGAGTAGTAGAGAAGGCCCTTCACAACACAGTTTTGTGTAAATAGGCAGATAATATAACGAGCAGACAGAGAGACGCCGTTGCCCCGCCCTTAATACCCACGACGTCCCTTAATGAGTAAACTGGTATTAATGGTATTACGTCATTCTGGGGATCGGCGCCCTACATTCGGGTCACTTGGAACTTCGCTCGTTCAATTATTACTTAATGCCTCCAATATTCGACTAATTCATTGCTTTTTGTGTAGCGAATTTATTACGTCGTGGTACTACACCTTTAATCCCCAGAGTATCATATTAATTAAGTGATAAGCTAATCATGCATTACTTGTTCTACTAGGGCGATTCGCCCGAAAACAAGTCGGTGGCCTGTTTAGGAGGTTCAGTAACATACTCAAGCATACTAGAATTTCAAATAAATTATTATAAAATAAAGAAGAAGTGTCTTCAATTCAATACAATGTTTTTTTGCTTATTTGAACCACGATGTTATTGGTTATTTGTTCAGATGGATAGATTCATACTTGTTTTATCTGCGTTTATGATACGCATATTAACTGTAAGCAAGGAGAATTGTAATTCAACCATGAATATTTTATCATTCGTTGCTATTTAAGGTTGGCTGTACGGATAGCCGAATGTCATAAGTCACCACGTCAAAACCACTGAGCATGAGGTGTCGCGTGTTCGATCCCCGCGTAAGACAAGAATTTGAGTCATCCACAAATTGCGCTGAATCTGGGTGTCCGTGCCTGTGACTTGAATGTTTCACAAAAGCCCCGCAACACAAGGATGTCTAAATTAATTGCTTAATTATTTGGATAGAATGACGTTAGGGTACAGTCATATTTAAAGAATGAGAATCATCGGCTCTGGAGAATTGACATGGGAATCTGTTACTCACTGTTACCCTATGACTAAATGTATTACAGCTGATTCAAGTACTTTACTTTGTTGTAATGATATGACGTGACGTGTACAACGCACCTAAGATGTATATGATGCTTTCATTCATAGTTATACATATACACACTCTTCGATAGAAAACAAAATGATAATACTCAATTATTTATGGCCTTAATGTGTTATACAGTTTAACAGATTACATATAAAATATGTTATAATTGAGAAAAGTATGGACCAGTAATAATAAACATACAAACTGTAAGACTTATATTGACGATTCTTCGTTCCAAAATTGAATGAAATTGTTTGCGGATTATGAAAAGCTTTTTACGATGGCCATATACTAGCAGTTGTAATTTTACGATCCACACCTGCCAGTACTAGCAGATAAAGCCGGTTCTATTCAGCTGTTAAGACTCTTTCCTCTTTGATAAGGGCCAATAAAGAAAACGCGATTCATTACTAAGGTTACATCTAAGGCCTCAACATCACGTAAGACTGCATTTGTGAAAAAGAGACTTCGTTCTTCGACATTTAGTGCGCACTCTCGCTTCCACTATTCATGAGGTGGTGGTATACCCAAGCTCTGTTCTCATACCTTGACTTTATTGAATACTAGCTGTTGCTAGCAGCTCCGTCCGCTAGAAGCGATCCCATGGGGAAAAAAATTGCGATTACTACTGTCCAATGTTAATGCAGGTTATAAACTATCTTCGTACCGAATTTTGTCCAAATTCGTTCAGTGGTTTTAGCGTTAAAGACTAACAAATATCGATACATACTTACAATTTTCGTTTTATAATATTAGTAGGATTTTTACATATAACTTGATTATCGGTCAGGATATGACGCATTGTATAAGTCTATATTTGCATAATTAATGTGTTCAGTATTATCAATGATTAATCGTAAACCAAGGTAGTAAATAAAGATGACTCATAGTAATAAACTGACGCAGCTATTGCACAAGACACTTCGAAGAAATATCTATTGAATAGACTTAAGCAGAGCACGAAAACAGTGTTTTGTTCTCATTATCATCATCATTGATCATTTTATGCCGGCCAAGGTTGGATTTTCGATGAATAACTTTAAGCTTATATCTAATCAAGTTTCTTAAATTCATTTTTTAAAAATATATTATTTTCAAATTAACTGCCAAGCAATAAATTTTGTTTTCTGTCAACGTTAAACCCATGGCATTTAAAGGCTCCATGGAGTCATCAGTTACTTTACTAATCAAATTTTTGTCTATTCAAATTTATTGTTGGAAAAATAAATAAACACAATACCAAAAGCGTCGATGTATGCAGAAGAACTAGCAAAATGAAAATTTAATGACTGCGGAAAAACCAAACTTTTTAATACGAGGACTACCTATGCGGAAAGCTCGAGTAATCTAGCATCGATTATTTCAGAATCACGATCTATTTTAAATTGTCATACACGTTACAGGGTCGCCGCTCAATACTATCAAGGTTACGCCGAGGCATCGTCATTACGTTACTCATGGCTTTTAGTAGTTTTTATTTAATTTGTAGTACAGTACCTGTATACGCTGACCATGTAGTTTTTATTATGTTTTTGTTAGCTTAGGTTCAAGGTCGAAAGAGGTGATTAAAGACAAACTACTTAGTTGGTTTTCTACTGTTTGCAAAACTAAGATGATAGGGTTGCCAATAGTAAGGCTGTTAATATTTATACAAAAGCACAATGCATTTCAGTATGAAATAATGCAGAAAAGTAAAAGTTTTTGTGACTCTGACAGTTTGAAACTCTACACAAGTGATGTCTAGTATCATTGCAATCTTAATAAAGTCTGATTAATACACTCATCAATTGAATTATTAACTAATTATGCCCGCACAAGAGTTCACAACATTTAAATTGACACTCGATTATGACTTTCTCTCTCGATACTCAGGATATCATCGAAGACTTAAAATCGGAGTTAGGAGGTCACTTCGAGGACGTGATAGTGGCCCTCATGATGCCCCCCGAGGAGTACCTGTGCAAGGAGCTGAACAAGTGCATGGAGGGGCTCGGGACCGATGAAGACACGCTCGTGGAGATCCTGTGCACCAGAACCAAGCCAGAGATCGCGGCCATCGTGCAGGCCTATGAAAGGAGTGAGTAATGAATTGTGTTTTAATTGAATAGTTTTAGGGACTAAGTTTGCTTGTAGGTTGATTGGAAGGAATCCAATCTAATAGATGTTTGGAAAGCTTTCACTGCTGATAGAGATTTTCCGGCAGCATTTAAAACCAATATCTAGCTAATTTGTGAAAAATGTATAAGGCGATGGTTAAGAAAATAATAATTGAACCCTGTTCTGTAAAAGGGATCGAACTGACTTTTAATACATTGTCTTTTTTTTAAAACGCAACATTTTAATAAATAAAGGACTGTTTTAAATCGGTGATTTGGTAATCTTTATTGTCGTTTACATTTATTTTGTTGCTTATTAACTGAGTTTTTATTGAGTTGAGTTACAAGTTATGAATTTATTAAAAACTTATAATCCACCTAAAAGGGGTGTTCGTTTTTGGTGATTAACTAGAAACGAACACCCTTTTTAATTACATTACATGTGTAGTGTACGACCGCCCCCTGGCCGAGCACATGTGCTCTGAGACGTCGGGAGACTTCAGGAGACTGCTCACCCTCATCGTGACTGTAAGTATAATATGCATGCTTGCATGATGACATGATGCATGACTAGAGTAAAGGGTCCACACTACCCTTTGTACACTGTATCAGTGATGCTGACTGGGTTTAAAAAGCAAAATCGTAGTCAGTCCGTCAGATATAATATGAAAAGCGTAGTTTTACTATTATATATACAATAAAAATTGTCAAAGATAAATTGCTTTCAGGTAGAGGAGCTTGTGACGTAACAGCTTCGCAAAATTTATATACAGAAGTGACGTCACGTGTAACGTGACGTAACTTTAGCTATTTCAGCTAACTGTATTTTTTCAATTTATGTTTGTGGATTTGTAGTTACATAGTATAGTTGAGGACAGTTCTTGGTCATTTAAAGTTGAAGAAACACTGAAATTTGCCATGGTCTCTTTATGAAAACTATTGTAACATCTGCAATGTTTTGTAATAAAAACTAAACTGGACGTACTGTGAAACCGGTGTGTCTAGATTATCAGCTCTTTTTGTCTATAAATAAATTGCTCTGTCGTTAAGTGGCAACTGCGGCTATCAATGATACAGATTCACAATTTATTTAGAAGTATTTCAATGACTAAATGTCAAATGATAAAATGCGTCGGAATTGTGTTCATACACAATATAATAGTGGTTTAAAAACCACAATGTGCCTTATAAAGTCGATATCAATTGTCGAATTGCGGAACGTTGAGTACGCTTTCATTCAATACATCGACATCACTAACTGAAAAGAATAACATCCAAGTTCCTTCTTTATCCAAGCTTCTTACCTCAGCAATAGATTTCTTATTCATCCGTAAACAATCAAATCAAATCTGTTTTATTTTGTATAAAAGATTGACTCTGCAAAGGAGTCCTTGGCCCCAAAGTTAATTAAACACAAGGAACTACCGCTCCTTTTGTTTACTTTGTGTGAATTTAATGAACAGAGAATAATTAGCGAAATTTAATTACCATTCAATTATCATCAATATTAGGTATCGTATAGGTGTATGGCATGGGATATTAGTATAACATTTTAGAATGTACCTACTAATATATTAATAACTAGATTGTTAATTAGAAATAGCTTTAGCGATGTATCTTTTGCAAAGTAACGCTTTAATAACTATTTTAATATGATCTATGTCTTTGTCTCTGTCTTATTAAAACCTTATTTAGATTCCTAAAAGTTCAACTGTTTTTTTTTCGGGTTTTGTGCAAGGCCCAGTTTTTAAACAGCTTTATTGGTCTTATACAAAAATTAAAGGCAATAGACTGGTTTGAATTAATATTTAAGCCAGTCCATTTTTTGGCGCAAGTTTTCACGAGTGGGAATTATGATGATCAGTCCTCACGGGCCTAAATTTTATTGCCAGATATAAGAATGACTGGCCTTTTTTCCATTGTTAATCTAATATTACCTCCAAAATAACGCCCTTAAACTTGTTTAATACTTCACGGAATTATTTTTGATTGGAGCCAGCTACCGACACGCACCATTTCTCTTTCTTTGACTTTCGCTTTTGCTCATTATAATTAACAGCCTTGGAGTGTCATGATCTTGTCTGTTTTGTTGTGTGTTGTGAAAGTTACTTGTTTTATGTAGTCGTTGTGACTTGTCAGTAGTTTGCATGGATTTCTAAGGACTAGTATGGTTTTTAGTCATTTTACTTTATTTCTTAGGTAACATTAGAGAAACTGCATTACGTAATAAGTAATTTGTAATTATTTAACTTTTGTAAGTCGGTTTAAGTGTTCATAAATAAGGGGCTGTATAATTTGGTAATTATAAAAAAATATATGCAGCCGCTTAATTAATCAGATGCCTAGAAGCAAATAAAATGAATAATTTTTGGATTAAAAAATAATGACATGTTGATAATAAGGTACCGTTATCGTTTAGTTGTTCGTACACGGATGAAACAAATAAAATATTAAACTCTATCTATTCTAACTCTCTCAAGCGTAATTAACGGGATCAAATTTTAGCACAATTTTTATAAATTGTAAGTTTTTTGAAATCGATTTTATGTGATAGAATATCACCTCAAGAATTAATTAAAATAAAACTGATCGGCGATTCCTAAGCTTCATTTTATAAAACACACAAAACTCGATCGTCTCTCCAAGGCTGGTCTCGAGTTCATTTCCTACGTGTTGACATAGTCTGTGCGACAGGGCGCGCGGGACGAGGAGGCGGGAGTGGACCCCGAGAAGGCGCGCGAAGATGCGCAGGCGCTGTTCGACGCCGGGGAGGCCAAGTGGGGGACTGATGAGGAGGTCTTCAATAGGGTGAGTGGGAGTTACGAGTATTGTTGGAACTAGTGACGACTTAGGAGATTGACATAGACATGGGACACTCTTTGAAGTCAGATTTCTTGTCTTCTCTCTTTCTTTCTTTTTTCTTTGTGTTGGATGTTTATAAGTAGCGGTAAGCGTGTTCTTGTAAGTCGTCTGATAGCTGGACTAATAGACAAAATTAGATAAAAAATAATAATATTGGAAGTGTAAAAAGATTTTCTGAACTATAAAATAATATTCTGCAAAAGTGACCAATATGACCATTAATATTCAAAGTTTGGTAGAGAAATGATCTGCAGTAGATTTTAAATAAATTAACAAAACAATTTAAAAGTCCCTTTCTTCCTACAACTAAACTCCAAACCTATGCTGACTTTATATCACCATAAGCTCACATCACCTGCCTGCATTGTTCTCCAGATCCTAGCGCACGAGAGCTTCTCGCAGCTGCAGCAGATCTTCGAGGAGTACAAGAACATCTCGGGCCGCACCATCGAGCAGGCCATCAAGGCCGAGATCGACGGAGAACTGAAGGACGCGCTCTCGGCTATTGGTCTGTTATACTATTTACTAAAGATCACTCGTACCATAACCTAAGGCATTTGTAAATTGTCGTTGTATCAACTCGGAACATGAAGCAAAGTTGCAAATATTGCCTGCTGCAAATACGGTTTAAAGGTATATAGATTGTGTTGTGGTAGGTTTTTCGTAGCGACAAATATTTACTTTTGACTTAAACATGTAATTGCGTCCAAACAAGCAAAAATTTGTCATAACCATAGCCCTTTTCCATTTTTGAATCTTGAATGGAATTGTATTTTTTTATTATTTAAAGACACAATACAAATAGGTGTGCTGCAAAACCTAAAATATTTTTTTATTAAGTACGGCCTATTCTAACACCAGTGACCAGAGTGTATTATTATGCTGCCATGCGTCTACCAATACGCGGCTAGACGCAAGTAATTGTGACAATCGCCGGCCGCATGCTAAGACGGTGACGCATAGTGAGCGACCGGAAAGAGATCATTTGTGTTAAATAGGCCTTTATATTCATGTTCAAAGAATACTAGTATTCTATCAGCTACTGCTGTAGATGTATGTTGCATTGATACTTCAACTTTTTATTTGCTACAAATTGCTCTTAATATGCTTCTCCAAATAATCGCGCAGGTTAACACAATTTGTATTCTATTACGACTCGTATTCTATTAAGTTAACGAAGCTCTTTGCTTTACGGACCTTCCGTTTATAGCGAAGCGTTGGTATGCATTAGTTATAAACAAATAGTTCATGTAATATGTGCATAATTATACATACATCTAGCTTATTAATATTCACTGTTCATTATATCGTCCTAACTTTGTCAGTGATATGAGTTTGTTCGAGTTAATAACACAAATACTGCCCTTATAATCATAACTATCTAATGATAGAATGTCAAATGTCATATTATACTGACATGTTTTGAGGAAAAATTTCTCGTGCCCTATTTTGGGGCACCTTCTTGACCACAGATATAAAATGTTCGGATACCTAAATAATTAAACGCCTAAAATATTACCATTCATAATGTAACTGGCACAAGTCCGTCCCAGCAGCACGTTGAGTCATGTCGTCCGCTGCCGTACCGTTTTCAGTGGAGTGCGTGGAGAGCGCGGCGGCGTGGTTCGCGACTCGCCTGCGCCACGCCATGCAGGGGCTCGGCACTGACGACCGCACGCTCATCCGCATCGTCGTGTCCCGCTCCGAGATCGACCTCGGCGCCATCAAGCAAGAATACGAAAGACTTTACGATAAGACCTTGGAGAGCGAAGTCAGGGTATGTACTGTGTGACTAGCTACTATTTCTCTTCCAGTGGAGTGCGTCGAGAACGCGGGCGCGTGGTTCGCGCAGCGGCTGCGCTCCGCCATGCAGGGCGCGGGTACTGAGGACCAGACCCTCGTGCGGATTGTGGTCTCCCGCTCGGAGGTCGACCTCGGGAACATCAAGGCAGAGTACGAGAGGCTGTTCGATAAGACCCTGCTCAGTGACCTCTCGGTATGTCGCATGGTGGAGGGTACACATTCATTTGGGAGTACAGAAGATGCTTGCATTTTTCTTTACTCTCAGATTACGCCCACATTTAAATCCATAAATTTGGCATATTGGCATTCATTTCAATTGAATATAGCAGTGCGCTTTCATTTCCTATTTCAAACAAAATAACAAGAGTCTGCAAACCCCAGGAACAGTTATTGATCTAAGTGAATTGCTTAGCATCAGCTTTAACTTGAGATGATCCGACCAACGTTAAAACGTGAAACAACGTTATAAGATCACTCATACATGAGATTTAAATATGCAAAGGAAAAACTTTTTCACTAGTTCTGTGTAGCAGTTAGTTTATTTTTTTAAATTTCATCCTTTATACGATTAAAATATTTTGATAACTCATCATAATTTAACCGAATTATAATCAATTGGGGAAACAATGTTTTGTTATCGCTTATATATCAGCACAATATTGTATTATTTTCATTTTATGTTTACGATAATCTGTCTGGGAGATATGTTGCTTGCTTTATATTATGATAATATTAAATCACATACGCAGAAAAGTAATGCTTTCGAAGTGCGCACAAAATTAAATATAATAATATTTCATATTATTCAGTTTTATTTTTATTAATTTCTTTATGCTTTAGATGTTACTTTATATAATTTAAACATTACTTCTGTGTTGTAATATGTGGTTTAATATTTTCACGTTTTTGTAAACCTTTGCCACCGTGAACGGAAAAGGAGGTGAGAACTTTAATTACTTATGTATTTATATATTTTATAAGCAATAAATCAGATAGGATATAAATTAACGCCCAAGCGCAAAATTTGCAAGATCCGTAAGCTTATATGAAGGCGGTATAACGCCATAAACGCCAATGAATAAATTTATATGCATTCTTATATATTTACCGTATAAAGCTATCTCTTCAAGTCAATAACCCACAACTTCGAACCCGTAGCACATAGCATGCATAGCACGATATGCTCGTTACGGGTCTACCTCACAATATACTAATCATGTCGCGTTTTCTCTTTCCGCACTCCGCATGCGACGACACCTTGCCGCTTGAAAACAACGCCATCTCCCGACACCGCACGGAACTACTTGGTAACGCCATCTTGGTTTTTGCGACACGTCAGCAGGGCGAGACTTCTGGGGACTACAAGCGCGCCCTCGTCGCGCTGTTGGGACCTGTCTAAGGAGGAATACTACAAACGTACAAAATGGAGTATTTCAACGCACAAGATAGTATTTCGGCCTAAAAATCAAGTTTACTGTATCTGAAACATACAGGATTCGTCTCTCAACACACTGCAATACCGATAGAGTTATTAATCTCGGTATCGTCACCTTAATTTCTGCTGACACTCCATTTGTTCATTACTCTCAATTTGCTTGTGTCGTGTGCTAGGATTACTCTTTATACTCGATATAGTTTTGTTAGTATTTCGTGTTTAGAAAACTTTTAATATGTATACGATCGGCAGACCTAAAATAGTACATTATTATTAAGACGTAATTTATTTTAAGCTTAATTAAACTAAGCAAATTTTTTGAGCTGCTGATAAGTGTCCGCTTTCAATTACGAATGCAATTAAAGTACATTTTTTATGTTTAGATTTACTATGAATGCTTTATGGCAATTTTGAAGTTAATTTTGTGTGACGATGTCCCCCGATATATATTTATACGTACATCTTACTTATTAATGCTTCTTCTAAAGTTTGCTTACAAGTAGTATTACAAGTAAAAATAATAGATACTACAAAAATTGTTATTTGTTTGTTGATTTAAGGTAGGCAGCTGATGTTAAAGTAGTGATTACATAACATGTAATCAATAACATTAGATGTTAGCAATCCTGCCTCAGCGGTGCCTTAGCTGAAGATATATATTTACCGGAGAGTTTTTTTAGCAGAGATAATTATATGTATTGAAAATAAATAATGAACATTTGTTTGAGATTGTAAAACTGGTAACACACAAGATTGCTAAATGCATCTCCTTTTGTAAATCCCAGTGACAAGTGTTTCATTATGAGAATCTCGATATAGAGTCAAATTAATAATTATTACACTTACTAAGATACCTTAAAGGTATGTTTATACTAACTTTTTGATTTATTATTATATTAAATGTTGTATGTTGATATCTTACAAAATTATATTGATTTTCCCAATAAAAAAGTATCTATTGGAGAGTTTGCATTCCATTATAGAATCTTCATAATAATCGGCCTAGCTTTAATTTTAATTTACGAATAAAATGTAAATGTACGAATTTGGGTTTTATTCATAATAGTTCTGGTGAGAAATGAAACTACATCAATATGTTCATAAAACTTATTTTATCGCACGCCATTCGCACGTAACAGCCATCCGTTAACTGATTCTAACATACAATATAAGTATAAATGTTCATAAAAAATACTTGTAAACTGTAAGCCGTGAACGTAAGAAAATAAAACTCCGTCAAGTCCGCGCTAACATCATACTGTAATCTGTGTCTTGACAATAAATACAACTTCTATACATAAGTCTTATCTGCGAAGCGAATATAGATATGTCTCTCTTTCCTACAGTACTATAACAAGTGATACTTTACAATTACAGTTTAGCATATACTGGCAGTGACAATGTAACGGTTTTATCAGTAGTAGCGAATCCAATATCTATTTATAACAGTGACTTTAGATATTATGCGATACAGTAATCCCGGAGTGTAGTGACTGGCCGCGCCGGCGACGTCGGCAGATAACAAACAATATATACAATTTCATCAGATTGCACATCCAGACACACACAACGAACCGCTAAAACTAATTTACGCGAAAGCAACGTTAACCAAATTAAATTTACACAAATACGTACACATTAACATCACATACTGACATTATATTATCAAAAATATTTGTTAACACTTAATTTTACAAGCCTCTTTGTTTATATTCAAATTTTATATGATTTTAAATTATTCTACATAATTATATATATTATGTGAAGGGGATAAATGTAAACAAATAATTTTGGTAGTGTAATCCAGTGCGTCTTGAGGAACACGCCGCTCGAGCTTGTAGCGTACAGACAGCGGCGAACACACCGAGACCAACAGACATTCCTAATTAACTAAATTAAACTTTATCTCAATGGCATAAAATCTTCCTCAGAATGACAGCAGGGATAATCATCCTGAAACGTCGCGATACGTTCGACGCTGGCTGTACCGTGTCTTTACATTTCATGATCCGTAGTTAAGGCCGGCACACACTAAGCTCATTTATAACGCATTTACAGACAAATAATTAGGCCGAATTACATACGACCCGTTTTAAATTTATGACTTAGCTTATAGCCTTTGGCGTTACACAGTGAGCCGCGGTCCTGTGGCCGGGCCTGGGGTGTCCCTGCCCACGTCTGTACAGAGCAGCGCAGGGCCCGCTCAGTCGTTGGGCGCCAGCAGCTTGGCGAGCAGCTCGTCCAGCGGCAACACCTGCTCGTCGCCCAGCGCCGGCTGCTGCTCCGCCTTCGACTGCTCGCGCAGCTCTGGACATACCATGCGTCAAACATTTCATCATGAGATAACAACATTAATACACAATATGTATTTTTGAACTCCATTGAATTAAAATCATAGAAATATAAATTAGGCGGAAGAGACATGCATGACAAAATACACTCGCAATTAACATTGATCAGAAGTTCACGAACTCATATGCAAACCGTTCTTCTTAATGAGTAGTTTATTAAGTTATAATGTGAGTGTATAGTTACCCTGCCAATGCTGCAGCAGCCTGTTGTAGTGGTTGGCGCGGTCGTGTCGCTTGAGCTGCGTGAACACATGCACCAGCCCGCGGTAGTCGTACTCCAGCCCCGAGTAGCGCTCGCCGAATAACTTTAGACCTGCACGGACATAAGTTGTAAGTTTGTTGTAAGTTATAAATAAGTTGAAGTACTCTGAGTGATAAACGTTGATTGATATCCAATAGTTAAATAAAACAGTTTTCAAGAAATTGCAACTATAGAAGGGCAAATATAAACGGGCTTTCTGATTTAGTAGCCTTAAAGGCTCGAGGTCGTGGTTTCGATTCCCACCCAGGACAAATGCTTGTGTGATGAAATCATTTGTTCTGTGTCTGATTGTAATTTATCTTTATTACAAATGTACTTAGAAATATTTAAGCATTGTATAATTTGAGACTAGATAGCGTTATGCGAAAGTTGTGAAATATTACATTATTCCGATTCATTTCCATAGGCAAACCGGTAAGTATGTACTTTAATCATTCACCAAGAAACTTATACCAACCAACAATGCTCAAGCGCTTGAGCCTTGGTCAAACAATTTCAAACTTTCATCCACAGTTTGAAAGCCCATTTCCGCCTGCCACTAGATACTTACTGATGGATATAGATCTGAGGTAGAGTTTCTCGGCGGCGCAGTGCATGTTCATGTGGTAGTTGTAGAGCGAGGCGAGGTGCCCGATGCTGAGCCCCACCTCGTAGTCCTCGGGCCCGAGGAGCTCCTCCTTAATCGCGATCGCCTTCAGGTGCATCGTCTCGGCGTCCTGATAATGGTTTAACAAAGTTATTTTAACATTTTAATTTGGGAATTTGAAGTTTGGGATGTTTTATCAAATAATTTGTTAATATTCTGTTGAGCGACTATGAGCACAGTAAGTGAATTTAATTATGAGTATGTTTTTTTATTTAATTTGTTTTTTTTTTAATAAGTCTAATGTTTCAAACATCATACGACTTTTTAGGATTATAAAAGACAGGGATTTATGATTTCTGGCGCTGAATAACAAAACAGGTAAGAAACCAAAACATATCTCAATAAAAAAGTGATGTCTGCAACTCTGCACCAACAAATTATTTTATTTTACCATTCATGGTATTTTTTTTAATCAGAATATCTCAGAGAAGTGACTGATAAAACATTTACTCGAAAGATAATCTTGTTTCATCAACTCTTATAAGTTAAAAAATCTTGTAAGAATGTATATGCACCTGGAACTTCTGCATGCTCTGGTAGAGGCGGCCGAGGTTCCCGTAGTGTTTGGCAGTCTGCACGTTCTTCTCGCCGAACGCCATCATGGACAGCGCAAGCGCGGCCTTGTGCAGGGCCTCCGACTCTTCCAGTAACGTCGGGGCTGAGAACATTGAACGAGAGAAAATTTACAATACTGAAGATAGAAATGTATGGGATCCATTTATTGAAGAAAAAATGTTTTGATTTCCAGTTTCGGAATGTAAAAAAAATAACCGGATTCCGGAATTACCTAACCTTAGTTAATACTGCTTCCGTGCAATTAATGCAATTCAAATGATTCGACATTATAAATATTATAAATATTAAAGCTTTTGTATTAAATAAGCTTTTTCGAAAAAAAAATATCCTCCAATACGAGCCTGACAATTCGACTTCGATCTTTCTCTCAAAGCCATTTTTTAATGGCCAGGAATTTTATCAATATTAGTACACGTACCGCTCAGGTCTTGTCCGGCGGGCGTGTCGAGTGCGATCTCTTCAAGGATGAGCGCCTTCACGCGCTTCGCCGACGCCAGCAGCAAGTGGTCGGGAGGGACTAAGTTCTGAAAAAGTACGAAACGAAAATTAGCAAGGACGGTCACAAAATAAAATCGAAAACGTATTTCCTTTACAAATTAGGTATATTGCTATAAAAAATTTATAGAAAACTTATTGATTATCTTTGCTCTTTGTATTAATTTTCGCACTATCCAGGTTGTCATGCGTACCTCTATGATCCGTATGGCCCGCTCAGCGTGTTCCCTGGCCTTGTAGAACCTGCCGGAGGAGTACTCCAGCACGTAGAGCGCGTAGGCGAGGTCCTCCTGCGCGGTGGCCACGTGCAGGCTGCTGCGCCCGTACACGCGCCGGAGGGTGCACAGGGCCTCCTGCGTACCATGACGGACTTATTGGTATACATCGGATAATTGATGAAAGAGATGACTCCTGAGTTTGTTTCGACGTTTTTTCTCAGGGTTGACAGCTAGGAAATGTCGAACCAAGCAGGCTTAAAAAATGACATGTAAAAGTGATGAGGTCTATGCTAATTACAGAATAAATAAAAAACCCCTATTTGTTTCACAAGTATGAGTTTAGTTAATTACTTTTTCGAAGTTCTAATCAAACTATATGAAGCGAATCGTTAATAATGTCACTACTCAATTTATAACATCTGCAGTTATTAGCGTGAGGCAGTTAATAGGTTAAATGTTAACTGACGTATTTGTAACGACCTGCTAATTCTAGCATGCAAATTATTTAGCAGCTACTAATGTTGTATGTATTATCATGTGGCAGATGTGGCGTATGATGTATTTTGTATCTTGCTGTTTATAAGTAATGCGAGGATCCTGGTACTAAGGTAATTTTTTTCGTGGGAAATTGGGTCGTTAATAGATTAAGTTTTGCTTGACACGGTCGGTCTGTGTAAAGGTGATTATTGATGGTATAACGAGTCAGTTAGACTAAGGGGTATTGTATTGCCAGGGTTTCTAGGTTGAGGAGGTCGCAAGGCAGTAGCTCTTTGTAAAACACTAGTTTTAGTTTCTTCCGGTTAGACTGGAAGCCTCCCTCGCCTCCTGGGCTGAGAAACAGATATGTAATCCGCTGACCTCATAGACGGCGACGCTGTGCACGATGGAGTCGATGTTGAGCAGGTAGAAGCCGAGGTCGAGCAGCGCGGCGGCGTAGCGCGGGTGTCGCGCGCCCGCCTCGCGCCGCGCCAGCGCCACGGCCTGCCGCACCAGCACGCCCGCCGCGGAGAAGCGCCGCTTCACCACGCACGCCTTGCCGCACGCGCGGAGCACCTCGATGGTGATCCTGGGGAGGACGACCATGCGTTTGTATTATACGATACTTGTTGGCTATTTAAGTTTGCTTTGAGAACAGCATATTACTTAAACGACTTATTTTAAATTTATGTACTTTGCAATTGAGAAATGATGAGGATTTTAATTCTTCAAGCACCATCATGCGACTTAAAAAATATTACACAACTTGGTGTGTATTTATTTGGACCAAGTAAGTTGCCCCGTACGACACCTTTCGAATATGATTCTAATAAATTTAGTTCAGTAAACTTGAATCAATTTCAGATTCTTATTTACGTAGCAGGCACACAGTCTTTTTGTTTTATGTATTTCATATTTTATTGTACAATATTGAAATATGAGACATAAACATCAACTTGCATTACTAGCATACTTTGATAATCGTAAGTAGAAACTTGTAATTGGCAAAGTGATTGTGAATTTTCTCTAACATATTTTTGGATTAGTCTGTAAGCTTTCTTTAGAATAAGCAAAAAAACTCATCAATTTTAGTAACAAAATCACATAGAGCAACAATTAGTCCATACTTGGGCGGCGTGTGCGGTGTGAGCAGCTTGAGCGCGCGCATGGCCCAGGCGTAGGCGGCGGAGTAGTCGCAGCGCACGAAGAACAGCGCGGAGAACTCCTTGCACACGCGCGCGCACAGCCCGCGCCCGCCCCACGCCGCGGCCGCGCCGCACCCGCCGCAACCCGCACACGGCTCGCCCGAACTGCAAAGTTATATACAAACAAAGTTATATATTAACATAAATTTAAGTTACCTTTAGGGCAATGATGGTAAGAAAAAAACTAAAGTATAGACTATAGACTCATTTTAGGTGGCTAACCAACGAAATTTTAGGTTTTTATAAATCAAAGAATAAAAAAAAATCGTCTTAAAAATAATATATTTAAATTGAGAGAAGTTACAATGTCGCCTAAACATAAAGATAAAGATATTTTTATTTGTAAAACATGAGTATACATACATAGTGTGCATGCAGGGTGTTAGAAAGAAAAAAGTAGCAGTCATGTTTAGCCATTACAGAATACATATATAATGAAGATCTTAAAATGTATGTAGTGTAGTGACTAACCTGTCATAAATAGTGTCATCGTCATCAGTCTGCACCGCCTTATCACAGGTCTCCCCGATCGCGAAGGGCCCGTCGGGCAGGTCCTCCGTGACGTCATCGGGCACGCCGAGCAGCTTCAGGGCTAAGGCGTATGTCTCCGCCGCCGCCGGGAAGCAGCAGTACGCTGACTGTGTATTTAATAACCTGGAATATTAGAAAACGGAACCAAGAAAATATGACAAACTAAGCAAAACTTGTATTATGGGTACTGAACAGTAGATAGATATACTAATATATTAATTATTACACACATATTAAGCATAAATTAGATGTAGACATGGAACAAATGATCAAACAAACATTTGTCCTAAGTGGGAATCGAACTCACGATCTCCGCTCAAAATGTCATGAAATATTAAAGTGATGATCCCACAGAGTAAATCACTAAAACTAATAAAATTAATGAGACAGCATGAGTATACTGTACTGTAAGGTACCTACTTAAAAGCGTTAGTCGTTCATTCGTGGGACAATTTCCAACATTGAATACCGAAATGTTCCAATAAATTATCACAAAAGAATGGTAAACATATCGTTCCACAATAATGCTAGCATGAAAAACAAATAACTTTAAATTATTACATAAAGCGTAGCGTTCGTCGTAAGAAGCCTGAAATCACCGCAATAAGTACCGTATTGTGTGGAATAATTCTTGAAAGGCATCGCTATAATTATGGACAAATTAGTTGAATCGTATTATGCACAGACCGCGTCTTTATATAATGTGCAACGTTATAACTTTCTTATGTATTATTGCAAGTAAATATATGTAGTTTAAAGAACATTCTATAAATCAACGAAGATATAATTTTGCGCGTGGCACCCTCTAAAAAGGGAATTCCAATGTGTTTAATGTTAGTATTCCTGATCAAAATGGAGAAGATTTCAGTTGGTTTTAATATCTATGAATAACGCCAAATAAAATGGAGAAATAGAAAGTATTACAAAATTTACCGCACTATTGCCTTTTACCAAATTTCACAAAACTGATGAGGATTAATATATGTCTTTATTTATTTATTGTTATATATCGATGTGTAGTGATGTTGTTACCTATGACAACATTCTAATGTGAGCCTCTTGTAGTGCGTGGTCTGCGGCTGCGCCTGGCAGAGGTCGCGGCACCGCAGCAGCACGCGCTGCGCGTCCGCGTACCATCCCGCCTCGTTCAGGAAACCACCTGGAAACAATGAATTAGATTTTATTCCATTCAGACAGATAAACCTTCGCTACATTCTGTTGTCAGGACCAATGTCACGGACGTTACGCTTTTAATAAGGTTTTATTTGGAATTGAAATGCTTGCATATTCTTTCTTTTATGGTTTTGCTAATAAATTGCGGGGATTTTTTTTCTTGTCTGTGGTTTCTGGGTAACCAGTTTCAACACTAAGTGAAGGCCGTGGGACCGTCCGTAGTGTCAGCTTGTATCTTCACTAGGATGTGTACTATAAGGACGTAAATCATACCAAAATCTATGACAGTCGATAATACGTTACTATACAATTGATAACCATACCAAGAAGTCTGCATTACCGAGTTAAATCGATTATGGAGGTCAGGTATCCAGATGTACTCAGTAAGACTGGCTTACCAAGTCTTAATCCAAGATGTATGAGTGAGTCCTGTGAGCGCGCGCCGCAGTCGCACTTGTTCAGGTAGCTGGTGGCCAGCTCCGTCGACAGCTTCGAGCCGTGCTCTATGACCGCCTGCAACGAACGGAACATTACATTATTCAATATTATTCTATTGTACTCTGCTTTGCCACTAAAATGTCTGATGTATTGTCAGAGTAAATATTGCATAATTTTCACGTTCCATGTGATTCGAGATACGTTAATGCGATCCACTGTTATTCAATTTACCATCATTAAATATCATCAACGCAAAATAATAATAAAACATGTATTTCGTAACGACAATCGCTTCCTCAACTGTGATCATCATTAACCTTGCAATCTTACCATCTTATAACCATTTAATTTAATGTGATCATCCTAATTTATTACATAAATAGTCTAACCATGAATTAGATCTAAAAATACGATCATCACAAGTCTGATACCCAACATAAATGACATAACAGTTGGATTGATTGCGCCGGCGCATGTTCTGTGCGAGCCAACAATCGGTTACCTAGGGCTGTCGAACGGCAGCTGGTATTTATAAATATCACGCTTTATTTTATAAATCATTATTAAATATAGGTGTTTGGGCTCTCAAATTATGAGACCTATCATGAATTATATTATCAATATTTATTTCTGGCTAGACTGCGTTTAGTTTAAACTGTTTGTACTCATTGCGTGATATCTTCATCTGCGTTACAAAGCAGGACGAGATATCCTTAATTATTTTATTAGTAGTCTATCTAATAAAACTTATATTATGGTAACTATCAAAACCTAACACGCCATACTGTTGGGCACAAACAAACTCCACCAGACCTCACTTAGATCGATTTTGGGTAATTTATATTCAGGATCTTACTGACAGTACTTTTCACAAGCGATAGTGAAACTATTTATAAATCGAAGAAAAGTGTAACCTGTACTTTGAGTTTTTTTTTAAGAATGCTTTCCGCGTGCGCCACAAATCTGTGCGCGATTTACGTAAAAAATTGTTGACATAATAAATATATAAAAAAAAAACTGGCTAAATAACAGTCCCTGGCATAGGTTCTATAAAATGTTGTATGACTAGAAGCGCTAACCCTACCGGTGTCGAGCGTGCATCGCTACCCGCTGTGATGAGTATGACATTGGTGCGATGTAAACACACCTCTGTTTACTACGAAGTATGGATGCCTGCGTGAGAACGGTTTATACCTTTGTAGACTTTGTCTCTTCGTGTGTGGTAAGAAGCATTATCATCACTGGGCATTAGCAATTTTGCAGTACTGTCATGAACTTTTTGTGTTCATGAATGTGTAATTTCGTGAAATTAGAAGTGCTATCAAATTAGTGGTGAGAGGAAGCGCCGTAGTGGCACCACTAACGACATACAGTTACAGCTATAGTAATAAAATATATGAAATTTGCTTCTAAATTAGTGTGAAAATGGCGCTACTGCAGCGCTTCCTTCTGCCACTGATTTCGAAGCACCCTACAATGGGTACCCCTTAATTTTGTTTATTAATCAAGTTAATACTCCCTTAACATGTATTACTTAATGCTATAGATAAGAACATTCTCGAACTAAAATTGAAATTATGGTCTAACTCGAAGACTATCATCTCTGGCAACATCGCGTGTGTAAAACCGATTTGAATATTAGTGTAAACAAGAATTAATTCATTAATTCTCCTCTTAATGAATGCTAAAGCAGGTTATAAAGGCGGCGGATATTAAAATAGTATTATAAACACAGTTTTATTATATAATAAAGTTCGCAACCACAAGACGAAGAATGCTGTTAATAACGAAATTTATCTAGAAATTGACTGCATTTAAATTATATGTTACTAGCTTACTCCATGTACTTCGTTTACGAGCTTGAAGAAAATGGCAGAGAAAATTAGAATGTTTAAAATATAATCACGAAAAAACAAAAAAAAATACCAATTGCAACGTCACAACGACTGCGTTACCAGAGATGTACGAGGCATGTGTTTGCAAAGAACCAACAGAATCGCTTTATTTACCTCGCCTCGGTCAGGATTGCTCTGGTGGAAACGCAGCCTTAAGAGGTAAAGATATTATAGATCCTTGTTTAACAAACCTGGAAGCACTGCAGTAGCCTGAGCTGGGAGCCGGTGAACCGCATCAGCCGCTCGAAGATGTCCAGCTCCGACAGCTCCGCGCCCAGGATGCAGAGCCGCTTCTCCTGCAGCATCTGTAAAAGGAGTAAAGCACCTTATGGGACGTGTAAATAGAACACAATATTGATTGACAAGGGCAATGCCATGTAGTAGTACAATCGTTACAAAGCGGCCACGTAGCTTTAGGAATAAATGATGAGATCGTCAAAGTGACAAAAAAGGCTGAATAAAACATCAGAAGCAACAAATAGCAAAAACCAGTAAAAAACGGTCACAATAATGTATTATCAACAAAATCACGCACGACTGATCTGATTTAACGCCACGATGTAAGCTGGAGTTTTTGTTAAAGGCAATAACATTATCATACTTCATTGTGCCTACTTTGTAAATAGGTAATATGTAGTACAAAGTAGGTCCAATGTTGTAGGAATCCCGTTCTGGGCCGGCCTTATAACACGCAATAAAACCAATCTCGTGTGTCAATGGACGCGGTTCTGAAGCCAAACATTGTAAAAAATGTATATTGTATTGTTGCTCATTGATAGGGCATAAAGTTTAAGCGATGGGCGGGTTTGATGCCAGGAGTTTCTATAAAACTATTCACAACACAAAAAAATAAGAAAATTGTGGAAAAACATAGGGATGAAAATCTACATTTTCTTTGTGTTGCTCACATAAAATTATAGCTAAAGTAACTTTGTTAGATATCATTTATAGATTCCTGACAAACTTAGGCATAAAGCATTGAATATTATAATTCAACTGACATGAATTGGAATTTGTGGTTTTCCTAGTTGCCTTTTAGTAACGAGGTGATAAAGAAAAAGAATCAGTTCCATAATTATTAGATCGTATCTTGTACCACGGTACGCCTTCGACAGCCGGCGTGCAACAACCCGCACACATAGTAGCGGGCGTCCACACATTGTGGCCGACTTACTGTTTATTACAGACTAAGTTTCAACGGATATCGGCTCACCTGCGCAGTGACCACTATGTTGCTAATGCTTTGTTTTTACTTTATATCCATTATGCCCCGTTTTTACTAGTAAATAAAGGTGACCTTTCGTAATTATTTACGAGCATTCCTCTAGCGAGATGGTGTTTTCTGAATTCATGTTGTGCTCGTGACTATAACTTTTATAGGCTGTGTAAGTGTGAATTTATTTGTACGTGCATCCGTTATTAGCACTTATGATGCAGATATAATTATAACGTAGTCAAAATTTACGACTACTCATATTAAAAATGAATTCACATTTATTCCATTTTCAAATTACATGGCAGTTTTTATGGTCGTAGCATTGCAGACTAGTAATGGTTATCCATCTTCACGGTAACCATAGACAGAAACCGATATTATCGTAACCGAACTTTTTTATCAAAGAAAAACCACCGGCCGGTTATTCACCCTATACTTTGTATAATAATATACTTTTTAACAATCATAAAGCTGTATACTCACTTTGTAAGTTCGTTACAATCTGTTATGGGACACTAAACTAAAATGTATGCTTGCAGATTATCCGGCGAATTCGTGTGATTTCCGCTTCGCATACATTGTGGGTAAACTCTAAGGGGTTCTGAGTTCTTGGTAAAGTCCTAAAAAACATAGTAGAAAGGTTAAAGTTATTATGTCGACGAAGCGGTGCCAGCCCCGCAGTGATTGTAACTGAGTCGCTTGAAAGTGAGCATTTTGTTGCGAGGAGTGAGGTTAATTTAATAGAATATGCTCCACATTATGAACAATTTAGGTCTGCTTATATTTTGAACATCTTTACTTCATTTGATTTTATTTCGGTCTTTGTAATTAGCTGGTACAAATCGAAAATAATCCCCCTACATAAAATCTAGTATGAAACCTGGTTATAAACTATCTGTGCACCAAGTATCGTCTAAATCCGTTCAGTGGTTTTGCGTGAAAGAGTAACAAACATCCCTACATACAAACATTCACGATTATAATATAAGTAGAATGTCTCAAATAGTAATTGTTTCTCAAAACCCCAAACGAAGACTGAAATAATAGCTCGTGTTTACGAGTGCATCGTCACGTACCGGTTCAATTCACTATGAAACACTTGAAGGCTGACTTATATCTAGATGTTCAGCGCGCCAACACAAAAGTGAGTCATTACCACTAAATATGTACATCAACTAATTGAAAACAATAAACTATATTCCATTGACTCCTGTATTGTGTACAATTTTGTGAGTTTGTATGTCACTGTTGTCATCCGTAATTGGGAACTGACTGCCTACCACCATTTGGCTGGCCTGTTGGTCGGTTGGATGGTGGATTAAATCTTTGTGTGATGAGTAAGATCATGTGCTGTGTCTGCGTATAATTTATCAGTTTTTTAATAAATGCGGACAACATCACATACATTGTTCTGAACCCAAAGTAAGTTGCTAAAGCACTTGTGTTATGGAATTCAGATACAACGAAGGTACCACAAACACTCAGACCTGAGACAATTTAGAAATGTGAATTTTGTCCAGTGGTTGTCCAGAACTTAATAATAAAAGCTTTGCTTAATTTGAGACTAGATTATTATTATTGTGAGGATACACGGTGTAGAGCACGTGTCTCTTATAGAACAACCACTACGGTAACCGTCTTACTTTAGGTCGCAGTAGTAGATGCTGGGTAGACATCTACCAATCCAAGTATATGAAACTTTCGTGCCAATAAGGTAAGCCCTGATTATTCTGCTTCTTGTTTTTTCATAGTGAATGTAATTAGTGTTCAAACTTCCTAGTTTTAAACGAGGTTTTTATTCGATATTAATTAATAAATATGAATGATTTAATGAATATAACTCAGTCCTTACAACACACTTCAAGGAACAAAGTTGTCAGAATTGACAGATATTGCTTATAAATCTTATGAAGTCCAGAATTAACAAAAGAAGGAAAACAAATTACGGTTTTTTTGTTCATTTCGCCACAAATCCTTGGTAAATGCTACTATCTTATAAATTTATGAATGATATTTCGAAACCCCCGCGACACAAGGATTAAGTTCCTTACTGATTGGAAAAGGTTTAAAAAACAGGCCATTAACTTAAACTTTATTACTGCTATTAATTATAATTGCGCACATAGACATAACAAAACACCATTCGCAACACCTCTATCTCGGATCTGTTGGAAGAGATTTCTTCAGAAATGATCAGAACCCTTGTACATCATTTTGTAATATTTTTTTACTATTTCACGTGTAGGCTCATCAATAATTAAATAAATACATTGTTCACAACATCTTCTTCTAATATATAAAATTCCCGTGTCACGATGTTAGTTACCGTACTCCTCCGAAACGGATTAACCGATTTTTACCAAATTTTATATGCGTATTCAGTAGGTCTGAGAATCGAACAACCTCTATTTTTCATACCCCTAAGTGTTAAGGGTTGCTCACACTAAAAAAAATATTTTATTTTTTGGACGAAATTGTTTTTTTTTTATTTTTTTATAATAAGGCATTAAAAACACATACAACTAGAAAAAAAAATCGGCAAAACAACGTTTGCTGGGTCAGCTAGTTATACTATAAAACGTATACACAAACAGTCCACAATTCGTCATGAAATCATGATTACATCAATGGAACGTCGACTTTGACCCTAGGAAACTGGCACAAGCAAGTCTATCACGCATATATGTTTATACACAATGCACTATTTATACCAAGCCCATTGATTCGAATAAGTTAGGTACCTATTGTCAGTAAATAGGCTAAAGGTACGACAGTAGGCGAGATTGTGTAACTAGGTGAAATTTGGGGTCTAGTGTGTATGTTTGGTAATTAGGTACTATAGTCCGATTTTTAATTCGAGGCAGTAAAATGACATTTCTAGTGTGGCAGGTTTTTAATTCCAAATAAATAGTGATGTGTTAGAATCGACTTATTACAATCAAAAGTTAGTCGAGCTTACATTTTTTTATTCAGAAATCAAATTAGCTCTGTATAAAAAAAAATATTTAAGACACTTAATCAAAAGACATGCACGGTGACTGTTTTTAAATGTAAAAAAAATAATAATTTTTATTTAAATTTATAAAATTAAAGCCAAATGCGGTGCTGGTATAAGATGAAGCACCTTACCATGCAAGAAAAGTCGAGCGCATCCAACTCCAAACTGGATGAATTCTGACATTATGCAGTGGTTTGATGAAAAACAAATTTAATATCAACTTACAATTATAAAAACTCAATTAATAGAAATAGTAAATTTTTGATACATAATAAAATAAACCATGACTAAATGTCATCGTCGTAGTAAGATTTCCAAACATCACTATTGTAGCGGGCCACCCTTTTTTGTATAAATGACAGTTGCAATTGTCATTTTACTGCCTCGAATTAAAAATCGGACTATAGGTTGCATTTTTTAAGCTGATAGAAATAAAGAGAAGGATTAAGAAAGATAATACCAAAAAGGTTTTTAGCCATGACGCAAGTTAATTTATCCTAATGACTGTTTATATGCAGTGCAGACATGGTTTACAGGTAACAATTCAATAAATTCTACTATTTGTACTGTGCTTGGACTAAACATACTAATAAGTTATCACAAATATTAACACTGGTAAAAATCCCCGCCTTTAAATATATCATATAAGATATCAAAGATGTTCAAGTTATCTTCCAAGCCGGTTGCCATGACAACACTCATAAGAAATCTATTTCACGCACATTAGCGCTCTTACTAAGTTCCTTTGAACTGCGTCAGTATAATGGCGTATCCTGGTTAGTATACTAATCCCGTGGATAATGGACTGCTAAAACTGCACAATACAAGTAACATAATATGCAGACTCTTAATATCAGTATGCAGTGGCAGAAACTTGGTTACAAGTGCAACGATGGGCATGACTGGCGGTGGCTTATATCATAAGAAAAGACGGACTAGATAATTCTAGGTTAAGGAAGGATTATTTTAAACGTTTTGACCTAGAGATGACGATTATAGCCTCTGTTAAAACACAAGTCAAAAGCAAATTGCGTTCACTGCTCTGATTGGGTGACATAGCAACATTAGTTTTTCAACAAACCTGTATTCATTTCAAAAGATCTCCTTCGATTATTCTTAGCCATATTCTTAAAGACAACCCGATCTTACACCTTCCATAAGGACGGAAAATCAATTCATATTAAACGAAGACCTTCCAATTGACCGCGAATCTCACTAATTTCAATCAATTGACAGTCAGACGCGGCTTCCTCGTAATTGGATATCAAATCATGTGTGTCATGTGACCGGGGCTCGAGCCAAGCCGTAATGCCCAATGGTAGGTATGCCTGGAGCCGCTCGGTCAGTTATGTAAATGATGCTGGGTATTAAGATGTCCTTGCCGGCACCAGCTAAGCCCAGAAATATCCAACGCTTCGTGAAAGAGAAAATTGAAACGTTTATCAGATAATCCGAAATGGCAATCCCCAATTTGAGATTTGGAACTTGCAGATTTTTAAAGAATAATATGTGTCAGTTGTATGCTTGATGTCCTCACGAAGTTTATTAAGATATTTTTATTATCACAATATACAGAACAAAAAATTGACAAGCGAGTAGAGAAAATATCTCCATTCTTTCTAAGCAATAGAATAGTATAAATTCAAATTCTGCTATTGACAAAATGACAACCTAAACTACATTGTACAATGTAATCATACGGATCTGACACATGTCCAGACCAGAGGTCCAGAGAACACCCTACTGAGACCTATTTCACGTATTTATATAAACAAAAGCTTTTGCAAATGGCAGGGGCTGACAGCGCGATTCCGGGCTACCAACGTGGATAATGACGTCACGTAAATATAAACGGTTTGTGACGTCAGAGCGCTTCGTGCTCGCTGACGTCGGGGCGTGGGCAGCTCCTTACAGGGATGTGCCCTTTAAGATATATAGGGTAGATACAGACTTGTGCTATAAATAGAATATGAGGATTTCAAAGTGAAAGTCCCGAATGTTAATGATTGAAGTTCAATAAAGCGGATAACATTAAACTTGGTTTGGATACCTAACTAATTAACTACCTCATGTTACAACGAGGTGGCCATACCACTGGGACCTTCAGCTCATCATTAAGGTCTCGCGAGGTAAATAATCATAAGCTGTCAGTTAGGTGCGAAGCTAGTCGTACAATCACGATGAATACGCGTGAATAAAACGTAGTATTTAAGTATGACTCTTTCATAAAAAAACATTTTGGCATAGATCGAGTATGAACCCTGCAAGTCCTTCTGTCCATTGTAAAACCATATTTTACAATTAGTTTTTGTCAAAGTTGTTCGGTAAATCTGGCACAAAGTTTCAGTTTGTTTGAGCATACAAAAATGAAACCGCAAAGCCGCATTGTTGGCCCGAAGCCGTTCCGCAAAATGTGGAACTAACAAACAAAAAGTACTGTTCGTTGTTTGTTAAAAGGCTTGGGCACGACCCTTGTGGCGTACAGGGTGTTTTAAATGTTTCATATTTAATATACGTACTAACTTATTTACCCGTCATCTAAAAAGAAAATAATTTGCATAACCATTGATGATTTACAGTCGCAGCTTGGTTTAAACAATGGATCATGGGATCTAGATAGTTTACTATCTCAATGCATTGAATATTCATTGTCTATTCTAGTTGTTCTTCCTTATTGCTACATTACTATTTATATATATAGGTTTTCCGTAGAAAGAAAAATCTCTACAGATGGTTTATGATTCAACGCAACTGTGAAAACAACACAATTTTACGCAAGACCTTTCTTATTATTTCTCTATTTATACGCAAGAAGTTTAATAAATCAATATAAAATATTACTTTGTACATATAACGTCGCTGTTTGCAAATTAAGTAACAGGAAAATGCTAAATATAGCTCGAACAATATAGACTACAATCCACGTTACAAATTTAACCATTTTTTGTAATATTTAGCGTAAAATTAACAACTTAATTAAACAGGCATTATCGTAAAACGAGGTACTACATAAAAAGTTTCAATAAACTGTCTGGCAACCATGAAATAGCTGGCAGCGTTTAATATTGCCATAAAAACACGTAATAAGTTTACTGGCAACTTTTATTGTACCGCCTACGTTAATGTTGTATATTCGCAAATAAAAACTTTTTGCTGCTCTATTAAGATCTTGAGATCTGAGAAGATGTTTCGCAGTTTTTATTTTATGTTCTTTGATATTTCAATATTTATGTAGCTTACAGTAAATGAAATTACTTTCTTGATAAATTTGGAGATCTTTCTTGATCATTATTATTTAATAATCCGTATGCTACCGTTATCTTTACAATATATTGAATAGATTTACATTCAATAAAACAAAATATGATATGTAAACGAAGACTCAATTTTAATTCTTTCAATTACAAAAAAGAACGTGCATTAGGCACATAAGACAAAAGCATAGCTGTATAAATACATATAAAGATAAATGGTTCCTGTGAACGCTGAACTGAAGAAGGGAGTGGCTTGACTTGACAAATGATCTGATGGTGGAAAAAACCAGCACCGCTTAAGACTGACCTATTTTACTGTTAACTTCTACTAACTGTTTTACTTCTTACCGTGACACCGAAGAGAACCGGGTGTTTTGGCGCAACTTAGGGAGGCCTATGACCAGCAGAGGTCAAGCCTATAAATCTGTTTAGCCCGTTCGAGTGATTTCCAAAAAAATATAAAATACCTACATATTTAAACATAATCAATTCATCTGGACAGCTCATCAAATAGACCATAATTTACCTCAATATAATAAACCTATGAGTAGAAGAGCAATCAATAATATACCTGACTATCGACGTCGAAAGCACCTAAACCACGTCAACAATACAAAGTGATGTTTATAAATAAACAAGTGCTATCAGTTATGATTAGCGACATAATTGTGTACATAAATAATTCGCGCAGATAATACCTGTACGCTCACGTGTTAGATTATGTGATGCGATTACGCTCAAATATTATAACAATTACATTTGACGTCAAACGTAATAAGAGACTGATAATGTAATCTGGTGATTGTCATTTGCTGACGAGTTTGTTATTTTTAAATGCTAAGCGACTTTCTGGTGCATTGTGAATAGTTACGCAAAGATGACGCACGGTTCTGGTTGTCAATGAGAAAATGACGTGGGTACTCATAAGGATTCTTCTGCCAAAACAAAAACAAAAAAGAAAATTATTTTCCACTGTTCAAATTGTAATTGTAACAACAACCCTACTACACGCTTTTACAAATGCATCTTACGATATAAATTATATCATAGTTGCACATTTCTGAACTACGTCTTCAACAGCTAGTATTTTAAATTGTATAAAATGAATAAGGAAAATGCAATAATACTTATGTTAAGATAATGTGTAGTGAAATGAATCCAACAATCTGCACCACAAGGCAGATCTCGTCCGATACGCCGAGTATTAATAGTTTAGCACTAAATAAAGATGTTTAGCCCCAAGGCCGGGCGAAGCGGACCAATTGCACGCCAAGTTTCTACGTAGCGTTTGATTTATTTCAGTAATCTTTCAATTAACAGGGATTAGTCCCTGTGTTCACAACAGTGCATAAAGGAGAGTTGTATGTGGGGGCTATTTTAGAAGCTAATTGTGTATTTACGTGCTATGTGTATCTATGAGTTTAGGTTTGCAAACGTTGTGATGTTTACGCTGTGTTAGCATATACATATACCATGTTATTCTTAAGTTGGCACAGTTACAGTAAACACTATAATTTCAAACAATTGATTTTCAGTCGTTGGCCAAGGCAAAAACCGGTCATATGCGAGGACTCGCGACACTGAGACCTTCTTACAAATAGACTAAACGAACATTTTGGGCCCAACATATTAAAGAAACAATGCTGAAATGTGATCTGTATTTAATGTAAAACTGACAAACACCATCTGTGAAAATGTAAACCGTCTTACTATCTCGGTTCATGAGACACAGCCTTGTGACAGGCGGACAGAAAGCGGTGCCTCAATAATACGGTTCCTTTATGACCTCTTGGAAATGAAACACTACAAAAATGTAGGGCAATATTTTAAGTTTATAAACGTTATGAGAAATAAGATAGAAATTGTAATTAAAAACTATTCAAAGCATGTACAGTATAATATATGATTAAATAAACTTATAAATCCGTGGGAAAGATACTGGGTTTAACTTTCATCTTCGGTGTATCAATAACACAACGTGTGAATGTTTCTTTACAATATCTGTTTTATTATCACAGAGAATCTCTTTATTTTCATTACTAGTAAATTAATACTTAGCTACCTCTTTGCATACAAGTAACTTCAATACATTGATTTACATCTCACATAAAAACTTAATTAAAATACGCCTTAAGAAATAAATTCGCATCGGTTCTTAATTTGAACCTCTTAAAACGCAAGTCTTCCAAAAAGGTTTTTAAAGCGATCAAAATCACTTTACCAGTGTTCACTTAAGCGTAATAGAAGAATTAACACAGGCTTGCCTTAGTGGAGGGGCTAGTATTGATCCGAGACCTGCGTGTTTGGGTATTTACGTTAGGCAGGGGCTTTAACCGCTAACCTCACCCTAGACCTAGACGTTACCTTGAATCATATTTATAGAGCATGTTAATTAACTCCTGAGGCGATAGTGTTAATTGAAAGAGAAAGAAAGAAATTACTCAAATTACAAACAAAGGAACGAAATTTCTTTTCAATAACTTTATTTTTATAGTTGCTTCCACACTAAGGTATTTATCATAAGAATCCTTATAACGTAAAGGATTTTACAAAAAATAAAGTGCAAACACCAACTAAATGTGTTTCCGGATGTTTCGGTTGTGGAACCAGTTTTAGCTAGCAAGTTATTAATCAAAGTCTAGACTCCAACTAACGATGACTTGCATAGCTGGCATGCATCAAGAGAACAATACACTTTTCTTTTGCATTGTTTTGTAGCAAAAAGCAAAATAATAGGTGTTTAAAAATATTTTGCAGTCGTACACTTTATTGCTAGAAGTTTACTTGACACTCAAGACCTGTCGACCTGTTCCAAATTTTAACTCTACATTTGATTGAACAAAATACAGTCAGTCCTAAAAAAAACATAAATATTAGCCTTGTAACCTCCGTACGAAGAAGCAATATGAAACAGTTCAACGCCTAAATGAGGTTGCATTGCATGCTAATGTTGCACTGCATAAGACCATTCGAATGTATATTGATAAGCTATGGTGCAGGCAGCGACCTCGACACGGCCGCCCACGGCACCCGCACTACCGACCACGATAACAATTACTGCACCAACTATGGATGAAGTATTTTCACATTATAAGCTACCAGATACCTCTTTTGTATGAGAATTTAGACATTGGTACATAAAAAATCCAATCGGCGAGTAAAACATACAAGTAAAATGGATATACCGGATATGGAATACAAATAATTAAGATTTTTTTTGCAATGAAAGCTTAAACATATCGTCAACATTTCTATCATTCCTAAATAGGTATTCAATAAACAAAGGCAGACAAAACAGTTAAAAGCAATTTCCAATTCACAATCCGCCATTCATCTCTTAAATTCCATTGTAGAGGTAAACACAACTTTTCCGAGAGTGTTAGGTTTCGTGAGGAACAATGTAATATAAAAATTGCTTGATATTGGCAGGACGCGGGAAGCTCAACAATGGCCAGACAAAGAGTGCCAATAACCGTTAGCACTTGAACCTTACAAGGTCGAGTCATCGGGGATACTGCACTTGCTGAGTGAGTGAAGTTGTCTGGTGGGAAATTGGATTAGGTTTAAGGTTTCTTTTGTGAATAAGTTTGGAAAGATTACATTAAACTGAAGTTTTATAAATCCAGAAGGAAATCACTAACGAAGTCTTTTAACTTTGACCATTTGTAGAATGAAAGGCTCTTCTCTGAAACAGAGAAAGCCCTTTTTGTCCTTGAAAGTTTTGTACACACATCAATTATGTTAAACTTCCAGCATCTTATGTAACATAACAGACTAGGAAATTCTGTAAACAACGACATTACTAAACCTCTATGAAGGACGAACGCTCCCAGACAATTTTCGTCGTTCCCTTGAGGACGAAGGACGTTCAAATAGATAGGAATAATCAAAACTACTTATACCAAGATTCTAGATAATATTATAAATATTAAATGAGGGTCAAGCACTTAATACACATACTATCATTGGTGTAAGCATTATTGGAGTGAATTGAGCGACCGTGCATATTGGAAAACCGGAATAATGACCAGTCATGGTCATTCGGATCGGACATTCGAAATTGGACACATTAATTTATTTTATTTCATTCAAAACATACTTAATTCTAGAAAATGCATGGGTGAGGCAAAATTTAATTATGGTTTAAATAAAAGTTTAAGGTTTACATGAGGACAAGCTTGCAATGAGTACGTGGATTTCGATTTCAAGTCCACTTGGGAGCAGCATAATGCGTAATTCATTATTTTCTAAGAGTTAAGAATTGTGAATTATTTTTTATTACTGTTTCTTAAAACAGAGATTGTCTAGAGCACAAATGATTTATATAGCAAGCGAGTATTGACACCGGATGCGTTACAGACTCGACCTTGACCCGGCAGCCTGCACAGCGCAACTCGGTCGTTCGCCGCAACTTGACGCAGTACAACAAATAACAAGACAAACGCAAACCAGTATCAGTCAAGACTAAATGATAAAATGTTAAGCAGGTTTTAATTAGATTGTATTAATAATGTTACTCAAATAAAGAGTCTTAAAACAACTAGGAATATTCAGAAAGGCTTAAAACTTTCTTAGATGCAACATAAACTTCACGTATCAATTACCATTGAATCTATACTCTAAGCACCTAAGTATCAATACAGTGAACGCAAACTCATCAATCAGTGAGCGAGCATCACCGGCGCGACCTTGACCCAGCCTGCTTGCACAATGCAAGTCGGTCAATCGCCGCCACGACAACATACTAATAAAACCTGTCTACTATCACAAGTAGATGAGCAAGTTATAAGGTCACTCAATTTTATCACAGATAACGGGAACTGGGTCAGATGTAGCGACCTTGACCAGTTTCTGAGCCGAACGAGCGAATTTGGATTACAATTTACACGGTTATAGCTATGCCCGGGAAATATTGGCCAGGGAGATGCCCTTGAAAAAATACGCTATAGGCACCGCAAAATTTATAAAAGATCTGATAGTCTGCGTCATGCAAAAGAGTTTGTTGGAACTTAATGCTATGGAAAAGCAGGTCATTAGACAACATAGCATTAATTCAATTAGATTTAGTATTCATGGTGCTTTGGCCAAATGCCAGACCGAGGAAGTCGACTTCGTCCAGAAATCGTCAAGAGATCTCCATCCATTGTAATTTGAAGGTGTGATAACAATCTCGAAGCCTGTCCCCGGGTGACGTTACACCGCCAGTGTAAGCAACTGCCGTGTAAGCAATGATAATATTTTGTATTGACAGTGTTGAGAAATGCAAACGGGATGATTATAGCATACGTTGATTACGACACAGATTGCGATGAGCGTCAATGTAGTACAAATAACGGTGTAGTGATATATATGTGTGTCGGCTTCTTATACATTCTTACAAAGTAGATATACGCCATAAGTTATACAAGTATATAAAGTCACGTCAGGAATACTGCATTAAGAAAATGAATAAGTGGAATGATTAGAATACTACACTTCTGGTTTTTCATGATTGTCTTTTAATATCTTCTTATAACATTTGCTTTCCAGATAATTCGAGAAGAATATGTTGATTGTGAACGACACAATTTTTGACGGCGAAGTTAAAATCTTCATAAGAGTCAATATGACGTGAGAAGTTACTGTGACCAGTGTTCGTATACATACCCTAACCATTTAATATCGTACAATCAAGTGAAAGTGGAGAAAGTGACTCAAGAGGATGGGCATCGAGTATCTAATAACATGCCAAACACAGTGATTATGGAAAATTCCCGATGGCGATCATTTGGGAAGCCGGCGGAGTATTCTAATCTCTACTAGCACTAAATAGTGCAGAAATCATGACGAAACACATCATGTTATCCTTAGGTAACAGTATAAAGAATGCAAATTATGGCCGGCAAAATCATGCAAATTAGCATTTGTTTTGAATGCTTTCGATAAGATTACAATAAGTATGTTATCAGGAAAACGGTTTATCGCAGAGGGGTGTGTTTACAGAGAATGTTATGGAAAAAATTGGCTACACCAATCTTGGTGAACGTAATGAGAATTAAATCTGTTTATTAATTTGGGTCTTTCGAAAACCACAAACTGGTTATTGTACAAGAACAAGAATGCGAATGAGTTTCTTCAATTATCGATATGGGCTGATCGAAGGAAAGCGCCTACGCCGTAGGTAAATTCCTATTTAATGGTATTTATTTTATAAAACGACGCAGTAAACTTACACAATGCTACATAAAACGCGACACTGGCGAAAAATAACAAACATAATGTTAAAATAAATCCAATATATTTCGCAAGTAAAGGCAATTTATTGCGACCTTTATCAAAACCGTAAACATTTAATCGTGATATGAATTGTGTAAAAAGCTACGGGTTTCTCATTAATAAGAAGTTACAGTTAGATCCGGAAGGTAAAATAACGTTTTCTTTGTCACATCATCATTTTAATTAAGCAATTAAAAAATGTCGAAGAAATGAGGGACTTAGGCACAGCCCTCAGGAAATCAAACTAGTTAATAATTAAAAAAAAATGTTATAGCCACAGAGTAATGAAGACAGCAAAACAGACACGACCTAGACTTGTAGGGTCGGTCCCCTACCTACACGAGTTTCCCTCAGATCTATTTATAAGTTGAATCTAGTTGACTATAAATTGACATGGCCAGGTAATCACGAAGATTGGTGGTGATAACGATATATACAACCTTGATCAGAAAGCGCCTTCTCCAGTCTGAATACCATTTTACGTTCTTTATTTTCACTTCGTAGTTGGAGATGTAGTGCTAATGACTTCTACCCACGCCAAGGACTTGCCAGTTCTTCAGCTATTATAAAGATCTGGATTCCGGATCGCGCTATGATTACATTACAGTCATGCACATCGGCATTCGAAGAAGCCTTCTCTTAAATATATCTTTTAAGGAATATTTCTGTCTTCTCTGCATTTCTTTACTTAATCTTTGGGAGGTACAGCATCTATGTTATTTGATCGTGAAGGAATCTCGGCGCCAAAGCCGTGACGTCACAGCAATGAAGACTGCTATAAGCTATTACTTTTGCATGAAAATGATATGCGCATAGAAACGCGATCACGTTGATAAGGTAATGAGTATGAAGACTATTAAGTACACTTACGTTAATTACTTTGGTTTGGAAGTAAATCTGTTTTGATTAAGTGCTTCAAGCGTTGATGACCGTGGTGTAATTATAATTTATGAGCATGCAGTATTTATTTCATTCCAAGTAGTTGTATTTTCCATCCTAATGGTTTCTTTTTTATTTACGCAGTCTCCACTGCGAAACACAGGCCGTTATGAAGTATTACTCGTTACAGTATAAAAATACAGGAAGGTTTTTCCAGGCGATGTTTGATGGAAAACACCTACTGGTATAAGTAGTAGATAATAAAAGTACAATCTCACTATCTCTTATCAGTGATTGATGACATCACTAGATAAGGCTTTAAAAATACGCATAGAAACTGTTATAAAGTAGTGGCGAAATGTAAGACTGCTGCGGCAAAGGGAGGTTTGAACGTCAGCTCGCACTAGTCGCCCCTATGTCTTATCGAATTGTCTGAAAACGAGGGAGAAAATATTGTTAAAAGCAATCACACCTGAAGCTACGTCATACAAGTACGACCGGTGTGATCTCTGAAAGATAATAGTTGACTACTTTGACTACACGAAAAGAAGAAAAATCACATTCGCTTGTCCTAGGGGGGGGGGTCGAACCCGCGACTCGTCACGCTCAGTAGGTTCTGCGAGGTGACCTAAAACGACACGGCTATCCGAGTATAAAAATAAAATTGAGATCTAGTCATTATACTAAAGGACTAAGGTTAATTAGGTAATATTTCTTGGGAGCCCCAACAGAAGGTCGTTACATAAAACTGATCAAAATACAACCTTCATTAATATATTAATTAGATCTGAACCTGATAAGACTTTAGACACTTTAATTGCAAAATATAATATCAAGTATAAATTATGCTACTTATATTGGAAGGAGGATGTTTGCACGTTAGTTACTCTTTCACGCAAAAACTACTGAACGGGTATTGATGATTCTTACTTCACAGGGTAAGATTTTAATATGGAATAACACATTTGGAAGGTACTTTTTACTTGACTTGGGAACAGGATTATAAGTACTAAGCAGTGGTAACCGACATCTAACCGGGCGGAGCCGCGGGCGACTGCTAGTACTTTATTTTTTTATATGTAGGTATATTGTGGGAAAAAGAAACAATTAACATTTCTTTGTTATGATTCTAATGAATCTGCATTATGATTCAGTGTTCGCACAATTTACACAGGTGATCAGTGTAAAGTAAACATTACAAGCTATCAACTGTAACTTAGTATACAATATAAGGTAAATCGCTACAAGAAAAATAGATTATTATTAAGACTAATGGTACCTATACCTTATAAACATATAAAATTTCTAGCTCTCGCGGTTCATGATGTAAACTGTTGATTGACAGACACGCAGACAGCGGAGGATTTGTACCTATTAGTGTTTCAAAACAAACAAACAAAATCCCTTAAAACCAGACCGATGAGAAAAACACATTGGGAACGTAAAATTAATAATTTTAATCAAAAAATAAATAGGAACAAGCCAAGCCCCCTGGCTTGTTTGGACAAATATTTATCTGTATTTCTCCTCAATATTATCTGTTTTTCCTCACCTACCTTAGCTCAAACCTCACAAACCTCATTCCTATAAAGGCATGTAAACAATCACAGAGCAATAATAATTCAATACTGTGACCGAATCATTAAATCAACTTCCTCGACCTGCCGTCTGCTTGTCATTCATACGAGCATCGCCAAATGTTTTATTAACGTGTCGATACCTACGGGCGCAGGCAATAAACACAAACTTCCTTGTTTCGATCAGCCAGCGTTTATTGAATTATAATAAGGATTGGTCATTCCCGCATCCTTTTTTAACTGTGGGAAAAATACAGGGAAAATTTGCTCCTATACAATTATGACACTACCAATGATAAAGTACAAGCAGATTCTAAAAGTGTCAATTAAAATCAACTTGAATGAATCGACACCCGACTGTAAGGCAGTATGCACACTCGACGTGTAGTCGGTTCGCGTCGGACCGCTTAGGGCCGCGCATACAAAACGACATCCGCGATCTTGAGAGCGAAGACCTCAAAACAACAGAGAAACCAGCGACCAGCCGGACTTCTTATAAATCCACATATCTACATATTTTCCCAGAACCCGACGCCAGATAATTAACTAACATAATTGTGACCAACGATCTCCGTAAACGCGTACGACGTACAAAAAGGTGCGCTCGCGCAAGTGTGCAAGCGGGCCACCCGGTTACCGAGTTGCCAGAACCTAGAATGTCTAGCGCATATTGCCTAGATACGGCCCAGTCTAGACTGGTGTGAAACGCATGACACACATTAACACAAGTGCTTAATAAATTGTTCGTAAGTGTACGGCGTGTGTTCCTCCAATATATTGGTACAGTGCGCGAGACAAGCGTTTTATTGACAATAAAGATATTATGAGTCCTTGTGGCCTGGTTCACTTGCACCAATGTCAATTAAATTAATTGAAATGGTCCCGTTCTATAGGTTTTATGAGAATAATATCAATGCGTACTTAGACCGCAATTAGCGGTCAGTGCACTAATTCTTGGATATACTGTTTCTTATAAAACTACACTAAGCTTTATGCAGTACAAGCTTTATTGCTTTGCATAAAGCTGGCATTTTATATTATTTATTGTGCCATTCTTATTCGATTCACGTATTTTTTATGACACAATTCGCAATAAAAATAACTGACTAGAATAAGAACAAAAGGAATAAAACGAGCGTTAATCTAAATAACTAAGAAGTCGCAAAAACACCAGGAAACGAAGGCGGTTGAAGTTGAACGATCTTGCAAAAAATAGGTGGTAACGAGGCTCCGGCCCAACTCGGATTAAGGCGACGCGGAAGCTGATCTGATCACGGTATTAGCATAGCGGCGCGTGTCACCAGAACTGCGACCTAACCTATCGGATTTTGATGAATAAAGACGTGGTATGGCCCCATGTCCATATTCTTAGGATACAAATGAGGAAAATGGCCTATAAATGTAACTGGTTAACTTTAGAACGAAAAATACTGAGCCCTTTAAGATAGAACTAAATCCCACTCAATTGAAGTCCACCTGAAGAATTGCCAACATATAACTATCTTTTTAATTACTGGTTCTGAAAGAAAACAATAACCGGAAGACTATCGGCTGCACGCCTACATATTGTCGTAAATATATCTAACGCTTAATTTCCATCATACTCATACAAATTAAAAACAATAACAACATAATTACACGTTCCAGTGTATAGTCTGCCTAAGTACCGCAAAAAACGTAACGCATAAACTTTTCTATAACGACCTATGAATAACAACCTGTTTGGTCTGTTGGTCTGTTACTAGTTGAATACATTGTAAGTCTTACGTATCAGGTGTATTAGCATAAATACATGGGTTTAGCCAGTAGATGGCAGGTACTAACGGACCACGGACGAGAAATGTAGAGGGAATTGCCCGTAAACTGCCGTAGCAATGGAACCAGAAGTGCATTGTTTCCAATCTTACTAATTCTCTCGTGACTCTTGGCTAGTCACAAATAGCGTAACTCTTTAATAGTTGCACAAAACAAAAACCTGTCAAATTGCTCGGTTTAGCACGCACGAGCGAAAGGAAAAAATAAATCTTGGGTTTAGTTATTAAATAACTCGTTGCAAATCAGACTAATGTTTATACGTGAATGTTGATCGTAGGTAGTGTCCCGCGATCGAAGCCCTAGTATCACTTCAATCACTCTTTCAATGTTCCATGCTTATCTTTAAGTATTTCGCGTAGCCACTAACAATTGTTGCGAATCCTTACATACAAGTGTACATTCACCCTATCAGTTAAGGTGTAAGCATATTACTTACAAAGTCTCAACCCTCTTGACATCGATTTAAGAAACCTGCACTATACCCAGTACCGTTAAATGTATGAAGGGCATATAGTCGATGTTTCAACATTGTCTGAAAGGTATCAAGTTTCGTTACTTATGTTTTGGGTCTTTCGTATGTTGGATTCGTAGACACAAAAGGAGAAACGTAACTAGATTGTTACATTTGCATAGCATATCGATTATCTACTTACATTGTAGTGATAATTGTCTTAAATTCATTTACCTAACAGTCTCTATTCATTATCTAGAAATAGATTAAGTACAGCGCTATTTTGGGGTTAAATTACTCCACTTACATCAAGCTAGTACCCGTACCGTACCCTCTACACGGGTTAACCGCATGCATCATACAGAATATATTCGCGGCAACATAATTGCACAATCAAAAGTTGTTCAAATAGGAAACTAAAAGCGCTATGGAGAGCAATAACCCATTTTACTGCACATATCGATAAGGACTCGATAACGCGCCGGCCATTCGATATGACTTTGACGTTTGACCCAAAATATATGTTTATAGTCAATGCACAAAGTGGCACTGGTGCTAAGTATACAGCCAGTAATGTCGCCGACACAAATAAATATACCTGAGTCAATCAATGAATGACTGAATGTTTGCTTTCGGTAAATAGCTTTAACGGAAATATATTTATACACTACGAATTGAATAGGTTTTCGGTACATTCATGTTTTTGTAGGCAACTATACATTGAACTGTGTCAATGACACTTGATTCGAGCCAAATTGCAAAACAAACAAATTCTTTCATGAAAACAATAAAGCTTTAATCTTATAATACGATCCAGGTATAAAGATAACGTATTAAAACTAGAACACCTGTTATGGCAGTAAGGAGAGTTAACAGAGATAATCTGCTGTTATAAAAAACAATGGGTTTGTGACGCGACAATCATGCTTAGAATGTAATTCTGTATCAATGGCAGGCAAATAAGATTATAGAAAAAGCACTTATAGCGCAATAAACGCTGACTACCTACAACTGAGACTATTAAATGGATAATTACAATCGTGTGCCTTCAATAAAAACTGTAAACTCGAATAAAATTTACGCTTTATGAATATATTTTATATATTCCAATTAACTGTGCACATTTCAATAAATTATATGCCCCGCGATGTTTGAACCGTCCCATTTAATGAGAAGTAGTTTTATTAAAAAAAAAACCGGTCAACTAGTAACTCAGAAAAAGGATTTTTTTCTTTGTGTAAGAAGTAATAACCCTAAAAATAGCCCAATTAATAATTTAGTATTTTAATAGGATTTATACAACTTACATAACAAAGACAATTTAAATATATAGACAAAGATACTAATAGAAAACTTAATAGATAAACGACAACTATTAAATCTTGTTAATGGATAATTAAACGTTTGTACATGGCATGGTTATTTACGTAACACGTAACGGCGACGCGTAAACATGGTTTGGTTAAACTGTAAAGTGTAAACAGTTTAATTCGCTTGACTCATGTCGCTACTGAGTAACAAGTAGGAGAAGCTGTACTGCGGTCCATACGCGATGCGCGTAGAATTATTCCATGTATGAGAAATGTATCAAATCGTTTTTAAATTTTGATATGGAATGTAGAAGGCAATCAAACTCCTTTAACCCATGGGAACACATGAAAAGGTAAATATCTACTTATAGTAGAGTGAACTGATTAGTAAGGTAACCCACAGCGCTAGCTGTACTGATGCAAGGGGAGAAGGTAAAATGTGGTACCAGAAGAAGACTTAGTATACTTGGCGATGGAAGCAGTAGAGTGGGAAGTGGGTCGAAGTTTCATAAGAGTTTCAACCCGGCAAAAAGAACCAGTAGCAGTAGATTTTTCACTTTGGTCCCGAGAAGGAGTCGTTTTTTTGTTTAAGAAATCGGTCCAAGCCAAACGCCTACCTTACTAGTCGTTGTGGAACTATCGCATCGAAATAAATCCTATATTTTCTTATATAATATAGATTCGCAAACATTTTTCTTAATATGTATGTAAGAGATACTGTCACCGAGGCGTCGGTTACTAATAAACTGTTTTACATTAATATCGCAACAGGTTCTACAACTAGTTTCTATCGAGTTTCGATGTTTTTTTGTTTTCAATAGAGATTATAGAAGCACAATACGACTATCTATCTTTACAAGAAATAAAGTTTCATTCGAGTCGCTCTCCGCCGCCGCGTCAGCTCACTATTAAGGACTCCGGTGGGATTGAAACTAATCGGGCTATCCCGATAAATCGCGTGAGTAAATGCCTCGTGAAAGTTATTAAAATAGCAATTAATGTGGCCGTCACGTATGTATGTAACATTAAGAAGTTTATCTACATGACCTTGATTAATGATTTAATTTTAACGGTTTTACAGATAGCGTCTTGTTATTTATTATAAAACAAATTGCTGCAGGTGAACTTTATTAGTTCGACAAATTAATATACAAGAAATAATCTCATTTTATGTTTAACCTTCTTAATCATCTAAAATTAGTAGTATCTAGGAACTAAACTAAATAGTGCACAGGTGAACCATGTCTCCCGTTGACTATCAAAGTTCGGAAATTCTTATTCTGGTGCTAATATTATAGTTTTAATGGCTTTAAATTCTTTACAGAAGTTTCTAGAGACATTCAGTACGTTACCAAAGACAACACAGCAAGGCTTTTCACACCCCTGCATCACCAGGAGAATCCAATATTAATTACCTGTAAAGACGAAAATACACATTATTATTTGTCAATTTTGGCAAACCTAAACTAATTTTCGGTTGCAGAATGCTTGCTCTTTGTATATTTGAATTAATCTAACGTAACAAGTTGATAAGCAGGGCATAGTTAAGCTCCAAGACGGTGATTATGAGTCAATGGCGAAAGTTTAGCCAATTGTTTCATTCTATTCCTATTCACTATTGTATTAATGGAATCAAATTAATCCAAAAAAGAAACAATATCCTGTTTAAAGTATCCATAGTTCGTCGGATTGCGAAAAACTGAGTCACGGATTAGCGACCTGAGGTGTTTGACCTTACAATAAAACTGAATTTGATGTTTACCTCTTATAAAACATTAACGAATTAACAGGGTATTTTAATGGCCAGCAAATTACCGTGTGAGTAAAGGCCAGTTCTAAAAAATATATGAGCATTGTATTGTCTGTTACTCTAGCATCTTGTAGCTCTTCTCGCCGTTCGAGCTCAACCTATTACATAAAATTCTGACCCTCTAGTTAAGAGATGTTTATACAATCGTTAACGACAATTAAAACACTCAAATGTATGGAGAAGGTAAGTTAAAGTCAAGGAAATCGATTATTACGCTTGCGCTTCGCCTCGCCGCTCAATACCCAATTCTTCATTGTATTCCACAACGCAGGCTTCGGTGGTAGACATTTGAAAAAAAGAAACAATCATCGAAGAAAGAAAAGAAATATAATAATGAGTCTGTTGTCATTGGCCAACACTAAACGTGAACGAAGAGCCAGGGAAAAAATGAGAACTCAATTCTTTTTTTTAAATAAATTATTAATTATTTCGCACAAGTTGCAATTCGATATTAAAAACCTTGCTCACTGGCCGGTTAAACTGGCAATTTACAGATTAAAAAATATTTTTTCCTGCCGAAAATATGACCTAAATACATATGGCCTACATAAATATGTATGTATAATAAAGTGCGTGCTATTTAAATTATAATAAATTAATCATAAATATACAGTAAATTCAGTTAAATGTAATAATTTGTATCTCTTTATATTCACGGGATCACTTCGTGTGAAGAGACCCGGTCCTTTTTAAAGGCTTGCACGGGGACACAGGTCCAACATGTAGAGGCCTTGTTGAGAACTTTAATCTAAAATGTGAAAGGGTTACTACCACGGGCCATCCACCCTTGTTCTATTAAAGAACAAACATGGACGACCCAAGGTAGCTACAAAACTATTGCAAATTGTAATGTGTATAAATAATAAGGGCTATTGGTATTAATAAAGTTAAATGAAATGGTAAAATGTAATAATTTAATTAGTACCTAAATCAATTATCCTTCTGGGAAAATGTTCAATACATTAAATAACTTTAAACAACAATACCCCTGCAGATTTCAATGTGACACGAACATATTTTTCATGCCTTTACAAATGAAGATATATTATCTGTTCTTTCCCTTCAGATGGCTAGTCAATAAAGTCCGTTCATTATCAAAGCGTATGTTTGCAATTCAATAGTCCAAACACGTTTGAAGGTTATTTTCGGGACTAGCTCGGTAGCTTGTATTCCAATCTAGGTCTTGTGGTTTCATAGACTACGACTAAAAGAAACTATGTATTATAATATTACAAAAACTATTATATCATAAAATTTGAAATAAGAACTTTATGATTTTAGGCCGAAAAGTCCAGAAAATGGTGGTCTGTCTTTGGTTGCTTCCGCAGTTGAGGAAAATTATCTTTGGCTGCAAATACCAAAAAAAAAGGTTTATCAATTAAGCTGAACAATCATTTTTGCTATTTTAAGTTGTATGAATAGTATTGATTTTTCTTACTAAACAATGTACACTGCTGAAACAAAATTAAGTTAATTTAAGTTGTGTGGAAGATTGAATAGGTCGAAGACAAACCTTTGATTCATCTTTATACCTATCTTGATAATCGTATAATATTCATGCAAGCCTTACATCTTAGTTACAGTCTTAGTCTTACATCCTATGTGTATGTCTATCCTGTCCTAGGTATAGGTCTAGCCTCTTCTATAACAGTCTTTATATAAGGTAGGTCAATACATGCATTTAATGCGAATAGTTCAATAGTAATTGCAACGGTACAGTTTATAATTGAAATGGGCAAAGTTTATACGTACTTCAAACCAGGGTTGGCAAACTGTAGTTTAATTGTAGGACTGAATTTCTGAACTAGTCTGTTATTTCTTCAATCTTAAAATATACTTAGATTAAATACCTTTTTATCTAAATGAATTGGTATGAGTTTTGGTATCAGATGTGTTTGAATTGATGAGGAATTCTCTATCATTGCAGTCTTTTGCGGTTATTGGTTGTGTGTATGTTTATTTACCATGGCGAATATCTGTTTCGACAACCCTACCCAACATAGCATACTAACGTATGCTTCGCAACCTCGTACCGTGGTCATAAAACGCCCGCAACTTAACAATCAAAAAGCAGTATTTAATCAAACTTCCTGTTCGGTCAGGTCCGAGCGTCTTGCTATAATACAAAATCTGTCAGGATATAATTAATGACACGCATGTATGACGACGAACTCATTATTATCACACAACGTTACAACGGTAAAATAATATGATCTTTTTACAGCTACTTGTTTACCTGAAGGTTTTGTAACATAATTATGATAATGACATAATTATGATAACGAAGATTACGTACACAATAAAATGTCCTCATAGGACATGACGACTGAACTCCTTATAGGGATTGACGAGCCGCGGAGTCAATACAAACGGATTTTTTATGTATGTAAAATGTTTATCAAAATAAACTAATATATTATGATGACCTTTAGACTGTATAATAATTGCAAGAAAGCTATTTTATTAAAAAATCAATATGTACATGCGAGATGCGACAACACCGAAGGATGTAATCCCTTTACAAAATCCGGGTCACCCCGTCAGCTAATCAATTTCTTTCAACAATACCTATCATAAATCAATTATAAAGGAACATTCATCAATTTGACATGTTAACGAGGCATACATACATCAAAATTTCGTGTCGACTGGTGTTCTTTCCTCATAGTTGCATCCTTTACAGCGTAACGTTGCATTGCACACGACTACTGCGTAAACCGCAAATCGCGTGATTGTCGATAAAAGGTCGCAAAGGTTTATGTAAGCGAGCGAAAGTGAAATTTCGCGGAGCCGCGCGCGACCTGCCGCGCGGTCTGTTAAGGGGATCGCTCACACACGTTTAGCAATCCAATTTATATAGGTATAATCTTATTATTTTAGATTGGGACTTCGTTACAAGAAACATATTTTTACCCCACCTACATACCCTTACGTGTGCTATGTATTGCTATGCACCGTTGTCGCTTATACGTTGTACGGCAGGTCAGATTCAGTCAGTGAGAGTCTGATATTAGCCAGTGTTCCCCGGCCTTACCAAAAAAGAGAAAATGTCTCTTTGACGCCAATTAGCTGGCGGGTAACTTTGCTAAACTATTATCGGGGCCCGATTTAGTCTCGTATTTTGAGGTGCATACTTCATTTTTCAGCACACAATAAAGCGTGTTAACTGTGTAAGTTAAGTTTGAACGGTAACGATGAATATGCGGAGTTTCCCAAATGTTAATTATTTGTTTTGGAGAATAATACGTCAGTATGCACATTATGACTCAAGTTACCACATCCATGACCAATTTATTTACTTATCATTCAATACACCACAAAAATTTATATATTTTACGCGTATTTGCGAAAACAAAATACGCAATAACAAGTTATTTGTTCTATAGTTTTTAGAGTATCAATAGAAGTCGGTCGGAAACTGGTAACAATGTCGACAACAATTATCTTGCGCTGATAACTTCAAATAGAGAGGTCTTTGTCCTTGGGGCTAGTGGCTGCTAATGGACAAATAGTCCTATGCAATTATCTAAGTACTTGTGTTATTGCTTTATTTCAACGTTAGAGTATAGAACATTAGGGGAGCAATGGTTTTTTGAAGGTATTTTGTAAAGTGAAGAAAGAAAATGTGTTTGGAGACAAGCGCACGCATTGTTTTATTGTGTTTCAGCCTATAGTATAGCATATCAGCATAGTCTTATAGCTTTATCATATTTTTTATCTATAGATTTATTATTAGTACAATGTGTCCTTAAAGCTCTTAATACATCGGTAAAATATAAATATTTAAGTTCACTTTACAAATAACCATTCAAAACGCACAATATTGACTATAAAATTGCCATATGACTATAAAATAGCCTATCGGAAGACGTATAAAAACGGCAAATCCTTAATTAAAATTTCCAAATAGACAGGCAAGCATCATCGCCTTAACTGTTGTCTAGAGAAATTCCCCTTGAAAAGCGAAAGGCACACATCACGTGTTTCTCGCGACGCTGGTATACTCTCGATAGCTCAAAACAACCAGTTCCGAAACCGAACCAACACCAGTAGAAAGGGGTGCCAAGGTAACCAAGGTAATCGCTGATCAAACACCCACATTCATAGGCTGGGTAGGAAACAGGCACAATGTCTGTGATTTCGAAAAACCTGATCATATTAAGGGCGTTTTGTTGGGCTCATGATCTACCTTACTAACCTTACAACCTTAGCTTATTGTTGGCGCTAATTTACACCTTAAAATGATAGAGATTGCATGGGACACAATAACAGAAAGATATTTTAGTGCCAGTACAAAGCAAAGCGTTAGTTTCAGATATTCAAAAATTCATATACCAAGTTCCTATCAGCACGCATAAATCAGACTTGATATTTTTATTCTTAAATTGCAATCTTAGTCATCTCACACGCCTACGCTACGGTTCAAAAACTTTCTTTAAAAACCGGTCCCCGAAAATGTATAAGTAATATTTATACATGCAAAAAAAGTAATAATTTATACGCGGTTTTTATCGTTTCTAGAGAAATGTAAACAATGCTGTAGTTAGTTCATAGTTAATCGAGTTCTTATCTTACAAAGGAATGTACAAACAATACTAACTCTGGTTATGTTTGTGTAGGCTTTTACTATTGTGTATTTAATTAACGTTTTCTTTCTCGACGAAACTATTTATTTTGTGATCTAATGACGGAATACTGATACAACAGACACAGTATCTCTTTGACGTAACGATAGATATAACTTTTCAGAACAATTGTGTGTATAGTGTAAAGAAAATAAGAATCAAACAAGGCTTCTTTTTAAACTGTCTGCAGTAAAGAAGAAAATTACTTAAAAACTCAAGTTATAATTGAGTGACCTAATTGTTAACCACTTCCTTTTACCCGACTGCGTCAAAATGGTTATGATTTCGAGGTAGTTTATAAATTCAGCTCAATCAGCTCTTCTTCGTCATTACTCAAACAAGAATGAAATAATAACGCAAATAAAGTTCTTATTATTTACACAGTCATTTAATGATAAGATACAAAACTCGTTGAATAATTTTTATCGTTTATTTTTCACATCATTACATGCATGTGACTTTGTTATCAGCACAATAATATTATGAAACATATATTTAGCGATCTGTAATATATTCAAACACTTCTGTAACACCTACATATACATAGTTACTTCAGCATTGATCACCACGTTAGCTCACTGCGGGTTGGTGATTTCAGGTTCTTTCCTTGACCGTTTTTGTCAGCGATAGCTTCGAAAATGCGATTTTGCTTGCTGCGTTGGAATTAAACCAGCAAACCGTACATGCATATTTATACATAGAACCCGCAAGGCCATGACACGTCATATACATGAGAAAATATATTCCTAAATAAGAAAAGATAGGTAGGTCTAGATTTGCAAGCAAAATCTGTAATTAAGTTATTTATTGGACACAAAGTATTATCCGACCTTTGAGGGGAAAAACTTATATCCTATTATTCGCCTTATCAAACTGTTTTCATGTAAAAAGATGCGTTATAGAATAACATTGTATTAAAGTTAAAGATAAATATCGAATCTTAAAACAACTTTACAACTTTGCTTTCATTTTAAAGCTTTTAGAATATGAATCTCATTTACAACGGTTGATGTGTTTAGTCTGGCGTCTAGACGGAATCTTTTATGCTAGAACAATGTAAAGAGCAAGGCTAAATTAAAATACAAACTAGCTATTTTAACTTTTAACAATGTTGTAGAGTTGGCTGTAATATTAATTGGTTTTTAAGTATGAGAATAAATTTAAGTATTCCTAGAGTTCATTAGGCAGAAATTTCTTACATGCACCGATTTGGTCTCCATGAAAATAGTTTAGATCGGAATTTATATAAAGATCTACATTCTAACGCCTTTATGATGACTTTCACGAGTGTGAGGATACAGGCGTAAACTAGTACGTCATTCTAAGGAGCTTTATTTTATTAGGATTCATATAAAAATGTGTGTTGTTCGGAATTCTTCGGTGGAGAGAATAGAGTATATTGTCTCTTATACAACATAAATATTTGATATGCGAACATTTTTATCTCGGAGTGACTGAAGGCAAACCAAATAAAGAATTGTGTATTTGTAAACAAGACGATGAGGACTCAAAAGGTAGAGTATAGGAGATTAAGTCTTACTCTTGTACACGAGGGCTTAAAAAAGACTTTCGGTGTATCTACACCACCTATAATAGCCGCGTCAGCTCGTGTTTAAGGACCGAGGTCGGGCCTAAAACTAATCAGGCGTTACCAATAAATACGTGTGAGTAAACCGTTATCAGCCGCCATTATATTATAATTGAGTAAAACCTTCTTAGCCAGCAAGTCATAAACTGAAACTTTCACATAAAACATGACGAGTAGGTCACGCAATGATCTTACTGTCTGGATGTACCGTTGCGCTAGAACTAGGCAGAACAATCACTAGTCAAGCTCACATAAATTACAACATCTTTATTCCGAAGCATTAAGACTGCATTTGGTATAACATTATACCTGTCGCTGACAAGTCTGTCATCGTGGATCCGTGACTCAGATTAGGCCGTTGACCTTTGTTACAATCCTTGATATTCTTTGGGTATCGCATTGAAGATTATAGACCTGTCTTAGGTAAGACGCGGCCCCCAGACGGTAAAAAACAAGTGGTTATGTAGGCGTTTGTGCAATAGACGAGGAATGTTTGATTGGAGATTGTAAACGATGCCGAGCAGATATATGTATTTGAGGCGTAATGATCTACTTTCTGAATAAAGAATAGTCTAAATTTAAAAGCAAGGTCGATTTAACTATACAAATATTCTTATTAGATGGTAGGCAAATCGTAGTGTTTTGATGAGGTAATAATTTAAGTCAAGCAAACAAATTGACTTAGAATTCAATAAGAAGTTAAGCTTTTACGAAAACAAGTGTATTTCCTGACTACGTTTACACTTTGAGTGTTAATAAACTGTTAAAGTTGTACAAACAAATTAAAATTTTAGCGATCTCACAAATATTAGACGAGGACTAAGACAAATATTGATCAAGAGACGAAACAACTAAATGTCAGTTAAAAGTACAGTTCATTGGCAGTCATTCAATCTATAGAACATAACGTTAATGTTTGAATAACAAGAAGGTATCATAAAACAAAACTTTTATATCTACACAGAATATAATTTTAAATTAACAAAATTAATTATAGCATTGTTTTGTATTGTAGTGTGGCTTATCAAAAACGCCGGCGCTAATAAGATTATAAAATATAAATACATGTTTTGGTAAAAAAAAACTTAAGATTACCAATAATAATACATATAAATATTGGTATTACACAGTCTTCTTGTATTTATATATTAAAAATAAAAAAATATTTCCCCCCAATTTTACGTAAAATACAACCTTAGTTAAATGGCATTCATTTGATTTATTAACCATTCGGTTTAAAAATAACTTTCAAATATTTATTCTTAAAATATCACCGAACTGACATTTAATGGATTCGGTAATACTGTTATGTAAAACAAAATAAACAATGTTTCTATGCATAAACATATATCGACGTCAATGGATAAAAAAAAATCAGGGTTATTGCTTAATTCGATAGCCAATTAAAAAGTTAAAATAAGAATTAATTATAACTATAACCAAGCGATGTATCAGACGAGTAAAAAGTAATCGATTTGAATCAGACATCGATTGTCAATAAAATCAACTAACACATGAGTCATATCAAAATATCATTTTCATAAAAATCGACTTTCTTTTCGCAAGCGAATCAATTATTCAAATTGGCACCTTATCGGAATTGCGATAAGGTGTGATTTCCGTTGTGTAGGCGTCAGTCGGTACACATGGCCGGTTTGCCTTCACCTAAAATGCTAATCGTCGTAGCGGTAACCGAGACGACCGGGACAGATATCTAACGGTAAAGGATTGATTTTATATCTCCGCGACTGTGAATACACCGAACGGAATATTTAGCACTTCGAGCCAACTGTTTGCGATGTTTTACAACTTGATAGAAACAAAAAACTGAGATGACTGAGAAACTGAGTACAATGTTATCATAAATATTACATAGAACATTTTTTTTTGTTAAAATCCTCTCCCCCAGTAAGAAAGACAAGCTTTTTCCGATCATAAGAACGCTTGTCCTACGCGAGGATCCAACCTGCAACACTTGCCTACAATAGGTTTGGCGTGGTTACCTCGACCGCTCGGCTGGCCGTACAGGCATAACATTTGTCAAAGCTGTTAATTGAATTTTGATGTGAATACTGCGTCCGGATTCACATTTATGATAAGGTCGCTTGATCATTTTATCAGCGGGGGACATTAACCACAACTACTACGTTCACTACTTTATTTAGGACGAAACCGCGGTCGACTGCAAAAATATAATTATATCTTTATACACTTCAAAAAATGTTACAATTTACGTTTAGACCAAGGAAAATAAATAAAGAACATCATCTTCAAGAGAAATAGTACTGCTTATATACGAATTTTATTTCCATTTATTTTTCGTTTTATTCTTGTTGTTCCCATTTCCTTTTCTCATTAATATAGGCGCGTCCCTGATATTAAAAGGGAGATCTCATCTGGAGGGCTGAGTTATTACTGCGGCGCTTTTGCTTATTTATATTATATTTACGTCTCTTACAGACACAACAGTAATATTTTTGGGAATTGTTTCCGTGTAAAATGAGTGGTGGGAGTCAGATAGGGTGTCGCTTTATATAATCGTACTAGCTGCTGCCCGCGACTTCGTACGCGTGGTTGGAAGAAATTGCGACTATAACTTGAGATTTAAACTATCCTATCTCTCAAGTTGGATCGAATTGCACAAAGTGTGCGAATTTTATTATAATCGGCTGAGTGGTCCAGAAGTCCATTGAGGACAAACATTGTGACACGAGATTTATATATATTAAGATAAAGTTTATTTGCTAAATTCGTTAATACTTGTAGGCGTCACTAATATATCTAGATTAAGGCTAGTCAGATTAATCTGTGATCGTCAATGATAGATCTAAACAACTGTAAATAATGACACCTAGTATTAGAGGCTTATCTCAGTACTAGGATGAAAGCAGCTGATGTATTACTATTATAATATCACATCAATGCAACAAAACATAGTCAAATTAGTTAAATAACTCGTATTACATAATATCACATGATGTTCAAAGTGCCTATGCGCTACCTAAAATAATGAAAGCATAAAAATTGTAAATTAACACAAAATATAATACGTGTAAAACCGTGTTTTAAATCCGCAAAGAAAAAAAAAACAGCTTGTTCTGTTAGTGTTGTCAAAATAAGTACTTACTTTCAAAACAAGAGCACAAGAGCTCAAATCAATTTCAAATGTAATAAATGAGTCATATAACAGTTACCGACAGCCGATATTCTCAGCAACTTGTTTCAGTCAGGTTATTGAATCACAACCATCATTACATGTCTGCGTCTATAGATATTCACGAAACCATTTTGATGGGTGTTATTTTTTTACATTTCTAAAACCTTTTATTACTCTTTTTCGGAGAGGGTACGGTTAAGAATTGTTTTTGCAACAATTAAACAATCATAATGAGACACTTAACCATCTCAACATCGTCTACTGCAGGACGGAATTTTCCCAAGTTGAGAATTTCGCCGCCGACGGCGACTTATTAAAAACTTTAATTACCTATTTCATCTTTTATAAGGTTAATTTTTTCCAACAGTGACGCAACAAGCAAAAAATAAAACAAAAAAGTTTTTTTTTTAAGATAATCCAAAGCCCCAACGAAAATAAACGAAGAGTTAAAACACCTACATATTTTGAATCTCGATTCCTCGGTGCAAGTAATTCGAGTATAGTTCATGTTTTCCTCATTTCACCAATAAAATGTGCAATACTGGTTAAAAACGGTTGAGTACGTATTCAAACATTTATATTTATGCCACTGGTATTGTATAAATTGGGATCATGCAGGTTATTATACGGTACTCGTGCGCATTTAAATATTAGAGTGATATGCCTCTATAGATATTTGCAAAACGAGTTCACACATACTATGTATATGAAATAAAGTCAAGTGGTCTTCAAAGTTTTTGACCTAGACCGCAATACACATATGGCAATAACTTTTAGTCTGTTTATAATTTATATTATTTCAAAACAAAGGCATCCTACACAGAATATCGATAACATAAAACTGATGTTATCTTAATCTTGCTTGAACTTTGCGCGCGTCTTAGGCAATGATACCTTCCATAAAGAGAAACAGAAAGAACAGAGACACATATTAACTAAGAAGAGTTATTTATGGTTATTGGTATTTGTTATTTTCGAGGTATATCTCCTCCACCTTATAAAAAATCGAGTCTTCATTAAACCTAGCGACTTTTACTTTTTTTTGCTGTCAAAGCAAATATTAGTTTACTAAAAGATGTCAAGTGGTGGAAGTGTGAAGTGCAAAAACACTGTTACCTCATTTTGCAAGTATGCCAGAAATAGGCTTATAACTGTCGAATACAAAACGGTTCTGTGGTTAACAACGACGAATAGAATCTTGACTTTCACGAACGTTGTGATTAGAATCTTTTTGAAATCATAAAACCAAACACTAAATTACAATAGGATACAAAAGGGTCCTTTAACAAAAGCATTTCTTTTTGAAAATGACAATTTCGTTCTATCTTTAAAAATCGTGCTTTTATGTGTGTGTTTCTATGTGTCTGTATTGTACCAAATCAACAGACAGATAAACTATAAAAACAGTAATTTTATGTATGAATGTCTTATTAATCTTATTAGCGTTACATATAACACAAATAGACAAAAACTGCAACGGATGGATTTACTGTTTTGATGTCCAGCTGATTCAATCTGCATGCATGCATGGGCAAACATTTGCTCTTCTTTCATATGGATTATCCTAAACATGGAAACTCAACTAGAATAATGTTATAAAACCCCGATCATGTTAAATGTGAGGAACCATTTTTATAGCATGTACGATTTTGTAGTGATGTAAATAATGTGTCTCTACTGTCATCATTTTGATGAATGAGATCAAATCCGATTACCAACAGTTTCCGGTTTTCAGTGAAAGTATATGAACAGATAGTTTAGGAGTTTCACTTTCGTTTGGTTTATAACAAATATGTGGACAACAAATCTTGAGATTGCGAGCAAACATATGACAATATGACGAAAGTTTCCGGTAATCTGGATGAAACTGGCTCATCAGTAAGTAGCCTTTCCCTAGCAGATGAGCGGACAAGGAATGATGAAGATGTTTTGTCAACAAACCAGATGCATAAAAGGGCCTCAACCAACAACAAATTCAAACACATTCGCTAACAAAACTTCTAAAACTTACTAGTTTCATCTATTGCCGTTGATGCAGTTACATCACTAAGGATTATGATAATTTATCTCTCGCGCAAATAACTTTCTATCGAAGTAAACGAGAACGCAGCTTTTTATATGAAAACCCATCAGTATTCCGCGGGGCGAGCACTTTCGATGTGGCTGCATCGACGCATTACAATCGTCGGACCGACGGAGCGACGCACCTTTCCAGACCTTTCGAGAATTCGAGAGTCGATCATGTTGTGTTGCACTCTTCACCTCGCATTTGAATAATCAAATAACTTTCGTCGAATTACTTCAGGAAAACAATTGAAGTTTTGCTTCCTTGATTAAAAGTTCGCGAATTTTCTTTTCATCGTATGCATTACTAATGTTGTCTTGATTATCATCTTCCTTCAGAAGGTTCTGTCCTGGCTTATCCATTTGCAAGTTTAGATACTTAAATTGATAATTGCAGCGCAAATAAATAAGTTTACTTTACTTTGCAAATATGAATACTGGTATTTGTGTATGTTAATTACCCATGAATTTGTAGTACTAGCTATCCAACGGCTTCGTCTTCATAAAGATATCAAAGATGCAATTAAACTCAAATAAATGAGAAATTCTTTATTCACTGATACCTGCAATAGGCAAACAACCTTTATATTTTTCCTTAATATACCTGGTAAGAAGATTGTTCATAATGGTCAACGAACCCAACCAGTATTGTTCGGAACTCTACAAGGAAAACGCAATTAGAACAATAATACCAGTATATAAGACACCGTTTATTATTTGATATTTAAACTATATGTCATTTAATTTACTATTTTTAAATAAAATGCAGATATTATACTGACTATTTTACCGTTGTTGCTACTTTCTTGTTTTATTTGCCCTGTTCGAAATTCATTTGTGGTCCCTACATTTCCTTCTTTTACCTACTATTTATTACATTAACATTTTGTATTTGACTTTAACCCTCATTAAAAACTACATGGTTCTCTCCCAATTCTAGTAGTAACAAAACAATATAATGCAAGAGATTACACAACAGAATCAGGGCAACGAAAGTTGTTTAATTACTGTGGTACGTTGACATTTAGCTAGTCCATGACCTACACCACTATTTACCCTTAGAAGCCTGATTTTTCAAATTAAATTAAAAAAAATATAGGTGTATTCTGTGCAGGAGCTAGATAATTGGAAAAATAATAAAAAAAATCATAGTATGTATTTCATATACATATTTCGAAAAAAAAAACTGGTATCAATTTTGATACTTCAGGCATTAGACTTTTTTTTTTATTTCAATGTAAACGACACTATGCAATAATATTATAAATCAGCCTAACATTTAAAAAAAAAACGAATTACAAGTATACATTCGGTTTGAAAGTTCGGTATCAAAATTGATACTCGAGGTATTTAAGGGTTAATGAAATAAAGACAATAGATCCGATTAGGAACGATTTGTTGAAATTAATGTTAATAATATACGAAGTCGTTTAATCACGTTTTTTTTTTGGTATAACGATTGTAAGGGAAAATATTGTCGTTAGTTGAGTTAATTTAAGAGAAATCCATAATTCGTATTAAGAAAACCCTCAAATGTGTCATTGCCAAATACTATTATTACTACACTGGATACCGCACAGGTCCGCCTTAACACGTGACACAGGGCGATGGAAAATTTGAAGCTCTTGGTCAAGAAGACTCTCGAGGCTTGGTTGGTAAAGCAACACCTGCCCGATATTCGATTTTTCGTTTTCAGTTTCTAATTACATAAATAAAAGCATTTACAAATAAACACCGGTAGATGACAACCCAGTTCTCTTCTATGTTATTGACAATGCACACACAGACCTTCAGGCTGTCAGTAACAACGTGTCAGTGGTACAATACAGACTGATGCAACGATTGCTCAATCGTATAGGCTGGAGATTGTGCGCCTAGGATTGTGTGTTGGTACCTAGGTTATACATATACCGGTATAGAGCTGACGTTTACTTGAACAAAGGGAACTTTTTGTGTTTGGTTGTCATATGATCTGTAATATCTCAATCTATAGCTTGGAGTATGAGTATTTATTAATTATGGATTCTTTGCATCGTCTTAATGTTGTTAGGATTCTAAAAAGAGAACTCTACTACAAAAGCTGAGGTCAGGCTATCTGTTATGAACTGCAATAGCTAAACAGTTATTTTTACAGATGGTTTTTTTATTGGGCGGAATAAAACCACATGTAAAATCCAGGTTCGTTATCAGTTGGTACAGTAAAAAAATTGATAGAATTTTGCCCTATTTGTACGAAAGCCTAAGTCGCAAATCCGACTCTAACTTTGCTAGTTTTTATTGCTGTAACTGTATTAAGTATTGGTTGTAGTTTAACTTTAAGCCATTGAACTTATGAGTTGTACCTTTTTAAATTAATTATTCTTTCTTATATTTGTTCTATGTTCGCAACATAACTCTAGGGGAGATTTTCGCTACAGAACAATTTAAAAAACGGTTTTATTGCTATTTTATTGTTAATGCACACATACTATACAATTAATACCATGGTATACATACAAAATTTGTATAAAATACAATTAATTTAGCATAAAATATGAACAACATAAATATTAAAACGAATTCATTAATTTATGAATCATTATCATACACAAAGCATAAAATATTACTCATAATTTAAACCTTTATTAAAATATACATAAAAAATGATATAATGTACGTATAACTATTGTTTTAATTTATAATTTTCGTCATTGCCTTTACCGACTAGGAAACCAAGGACAAGTACTGCGGTGTATTTGTGATATACAAACAGACAATTAACATAAAATTATGTTGATATAAACAAGTGCAGATATAATTAACTGATAATATCTTGTATTGATTGACATGCCCGACGGGACAGGTGTGAAAAGAATAATAAAATATGTGGTCTATTTGTGTCACTATGGATTTATAATACTCGGTTACACAGAGTGGGTAGTGACATTATTTTAGTCAGGTGTCACCTACCACTAAGGAGAGGTTTAAGTTTTTTTTTTTATTTTAGTATGTTTGTCGTTATTTGGGGGAGGCCTATGCCCTGTAATGGACCGTGATAGACGGAGTTGGTTGATGCGTCATCCGTGTGAATGCAATTAGCTTATGAAAAACCTAACTTGCTTGTTTCTATCACAATATTTAGTTGCCAGGCCCACAACAACTAGCTCTTAAACCGCTTAGTATGTTTCTTTGATATTAAATGCAATGTAACATTTGACGTATTCTATGGCAAATGTGAGAAAAAAAACGCAGCACAGATTCTATCCAAATAGTGTCTCTTTATTTTGTTGTATATTGTTTGTTATTCACAAGTTTATTTGTTTTTGAACATGTGACTTCATTTGCTTCTATTTTTCTCCTTTGTTACCAAAACATTTACTTAACAAACATGTAGGTACTTTTGTATTTGCGTGATCTGTGGATAATTGTTTTGGAGTAGCCATTACGGTCCAACGGCGTGTCTGCTATTCATGTTTGTAAACATACAGACAAGCGAATGTCTAAATGGGACAGAGCCTGATGAAACAAATGGTAATTTTGAGGTGAAGGTACGAATATTCGAAATCATTTGTTTACCGCCCTAGATAGTTTACTAATAGTTATGAAAGAGGCACCTACTGGTCCTATGACGTTTTTTTCATATTGGGGCTATTGTGCGATGACACGTATCGTTTAATTAATTTGCTTCCTAATTTAGTCTAGTCTTTGTTCGTTATTCGAAAGTCTGAATGCGATCGCACATAGACTGTATTCTAAAATGTATAAAGCTGACAGATATTGCAAAGTACGACATAAATCGATTTCTTCATAAAAAAGTAATCTGACTCACAAAAATACAATTTTCTGAGTTTTAAATTCAGTTTCTTTTCACGATACGTCATTGAAATTTCGAGGGCAGAGTTCGTGTGTTGACCGTTTTTGTACGAGATGAATGTCATAGGACAGTTCGTAAAGTCAAGTCGAAGACTAGTTCATCGACTTTAAAGCCTTTTATAATTAAGTATATTTACTTAGGTAGCAGGTTCTTACTTACTAAAAGCCTACACTTCAATGAACCCCAGTCTTATTAACCCCAGTAACGCGTAAGCCTAGGTGACTTATAGGTTACCCTCGCAAAAAGTCCTTACATCCATAGCAAATAGAATTTAAAGAAAAATAAATACGACCCCCCCCCCCTAACAGAGCAACACCTTCCTAATGATGTGGGCTCTGGGGTTGTTTTTTAACGGATTTTAGGATGACAGAAGATTAGATAACGTATTTTTTTTGTATTGGTAGGTAATTTATTTTAGAACATTCATTTTCCAGGGCATTCTTTGTATTTGTTATTTGGTAAAAAAATATTATCATAAAAAATTGCTCAAATTTTATTATCAATCAGTGTAATAGTAGCTTAAAACAATCATGCTTACTCACTAGAGATAAGCCAAACAAAACATGTCAACAAATAAATTGATGCTGAGATAACAAGGTTTTTCCACAACTTCAGAGATTACTAGAAAGTGTTATGCAATCATAAAATATATTAAAGAACCTAAAATAAACATGATACATATAAAAAAAAGATACTGTCAAAGCAAAAGCTAGTTAGATTCTTATTGGATACAAATACCATTTAAACTCATGTATATTATGCTTATAAAGCTTGAGTATTTAGATTTTAATTCTGGCAAGTCACCAAAGGCTTATTTTGAGACAAATACCTGATAAGGCAGTATTTTATTGCAAAGAGTTTGGTAAAAGAACATACTTTATAAATAGATGTAACCAAATTCATTAATTGATATTCATATATTATATATTGAATAGATTGCAAAGCATTATGGTCTTAAAACAAAATTTATTAGTACTGACTGAAGAATACAACAAAGGGGCCTCTAAATAGCATAAAATAAGCAACAAGAGAAGTATCTTATGTAAAATTAATTCACTATTCAAGTGATACATGAATAATTAAGTTACACTGTGTGTAATATTATGTATGCTTATACAATAATACTTTTTAGAAGTATTTATTTATTGTAATGACTGTTTACAAAACTACATTGTAACATGGAATTCATGTGTTTGCTAAGTTCATTATTTCATTCTTTAGTAACATTTAATTGGATTCTTTGCTCTATGGATAAAATCTATGAATCTGTTGATCATAGAATTTTAACCACAAATCTGCATAGATGTGTTTTTATTGTTATGATTTTGTAAGTCTGCTCATGGTAGGTACTCGTTTCATTCATAAAGCGAAAAATTGGACCTAGAAAAAGCTAAACACTGAAGTGGTGGAATGTTATAAGGGAGTAAGTGAAATATACAATATTAGCATGTATATTTAAGTTTGAATCAACTTTTTATGCGGAAGGATGTAGCTAGTTGAGACATCACGAGTAATCTAAAGTTTATTGCTACACAAAGCAACAAATTGGACATTTATGGTCCGAATGAAACACAATAGTGAGCAGATTGATATCGCGCGGTGCCGATGCACAGGCCGCAGCTATGTGTCGTAACGTAACAAAGAGCGGATCGTATGACGGTGCAGCGCCGCGCAGTGAAAGTGACTAGCTCCTAACTACACGCACTCCCTACGTTCACGGTCACTAACCAAACCTAACTAAACAATACCTCCACTGCGATCGATCTAATCGCGCCACTGATACCATATTATCGCCACCTGATACTGGATCTGACAATAATAACGGTATTCCTTCTGTACGCTGTTTTTTATCGATAAGAAAACGAACAAGTATGGCATAACTCACCTTGTAATACACATCCATGAGGACGCTGTCCGGTAACCCTGTGAGCACATTTCTATCGCACTTTGATTTTTGCAAGTAGTTCACTAAATTCGTCAAGCACAGCTCGTACAAATTGTCGGGTATTTTTTTTCCGCGCATAGCCGACGAGTACGCGTCAGCCATTTTGGCGAGATAAATGAGAATTTCTTGCTCCATTTTGCTAGCCGATTTGACACTAGTAAGCACTGACAGCTGCTCCGTTTCGCACGAACTTCACGTGTTAAGCTTGATTCTTATTGGTTGATTTTTAGCTTATTTTTCTAGCTTACTTTAAACGCGTTATGATTGGTCAGAATATTTCTGAAGTCAGCTCATAAAACATTTGTTTTCTTTGTTTAACGTGAACAAAAAATCCAACGAGAAAAGACAAAAAGTACGACTTATGAAAGAGATGGCTAGTTTCTCATTTATACATTGTCGTAACAGCTGATAGAGTGGACGAAACATTTCAAGCATTTTTATTTTGCACTTTACCATCTTTGCGCATGGCGTGGAACCTGACTATTAGTTGATTGTTTAGCGAATTTAGTAATGGTATTTATTAATTTTATATTTAAGTGACAATGATTACTAAATTTCTAAGTTAAGTGTTTTCAATTCTGCCATTTTTTATTACCGTAACCTTCCCTGGACTTCCACGAATATTTCAAGACAAAAATAAGCCCAATCGGTTCAGCCGTTCTTGAGTTTTAGCGAGACTAACGAAAAGCAATTCATTATTATTCTTTTTATTATCCATAAGAAAAATCGTTTCTTTTGAAAAAAAAAAAAAAATGAAATGGCCGTTGGCTGCTTCTGCTTTTTTCTTTCTTCAGTATATTGTCAAGCGTCTTACTATGCCAGTAATGTCCATAATTAAGTATCGGTATACTTCTAATCGTTATATTATTTAACAGCTAAACGACCACTCGCGCTCGCTATTCCGGCTGCATTAACTTCACCATTCGGAGCATTCTTACCTATATAAGCTTCGAGATTGACAAAGGTATGTTAGCTCTCGGGTGAAGAAACCGTATTATAAAATAAAACAACTTTTTGTTTATATATTGGAACAATTTAATTGAAAGAATAACTAAATATAACTAACGTAAAACAAAACATCACCATGACTCAACTAAACTATTTTAAAGCTGTCTACAGCATAAATGCTTCTTCTTGTTACTCCATACATTTGCATGCACAATCGCTAAGTTTTCCAAATATTTTAAACAATTGCAGCATATTATTGTTTATTTTCAGTAAAATCAATAGCAGGAATTTAATAACTGTAACACAGGTTTCTTCTGACTTATACCTTAAATTCAAAGAGAATTCATTCACGAGTTTCTTTTCGCTTTTTACTGTTTACTTTTAAAAATCATAGTTTCTTCAATCGTACGAGAAACAATTCCTTAATAAGTTACAATATTATTGTAATTAAGCTTTGTACTTCAGACAAATATGTAATAATCTTAGTCGACTAGGAACAAAAATATTAACATTCAACAAGATTCAATAAAGAAGCGAAAGTCGTGAAGAAACTCCTTGTTAAATTTTCAACAATTATACTATTTTCTTTTAAATTTTCTATGTTTACTGACCGCATAAATAAACGCAGCACAATTTTAAGTTCACGTCTTTGTGTCTCTGTCACAGTATTCAGCGTTTTCAGTGACAAATAGATTTGAGAACATAAAATTGTGTTTCGTTTGAGTATGTGGGGTTCTTTCCATTTTTATTTGGACAAACATTTTTTTGATGGTAACAAGTAACAATTCGGTTCCTGAGATTGCCGGACGGGGCCTACTTCTTGCCGATTGTGAACTGGGAGACAGATTCGAGGAGGTTGATGTAGGCGGAGTGCTCGTAAGCGGTGCTGAAGTCCGATAACTTTTGTACGAAGTCGTTGCTGACGCCTTTCTCTTCGAGCAGGTTCATCAGCAGGTCGTACAAGTACTGGAATAGATGAACTTGTTTTTAATTTTGTATCAAGATACGTAAATTTTTTTTTTATAACTTCACTTTGTAAACATATTTTATGTACAAGACAGATATTATACACTAAAATAAACCTAAACTTATTAATACAGAATTTTAAAGTTATGTTAACCTATCAAGTTACATTATCTTAAAATATTTAGTTACTTGATCTCATTTTATGTAACACAAATTAAATAATAATACATGTCTAAATATACAAAAAATTGCAAATCACGATAAAATTATATCTCAAAATCATATAGAAAGACAGGGATAAGCATTACAAACAAACAAGAGCTGTAGCAAAGTCACTTAGACTTTTTTCCTCATCTTATTACAGTAATATTTATAAAAATGTAGCATCTCAATGAATATCTCACACATACTATGCGAGATCAACTTCATATCAACGCATACAATATCCCCCGATTTTGGCACCTGACAACTACTTGTGATATAGTATCAAGTGTGGCATAGAAATGGGGTTGGGTCAGCCCGGGTTCGAACCTCGGACGGCACGTGACGTCATACACCATGTACAACAGCGATGGACTACGGTGACATAGAAATAGGAAGTGAATTTTAGCTTGGGTATCTTAAAATTCCCGAAGACAGGGCGCTATGGCGCACATTGTGGGAGGCCTATGTCCAGCAGTGGCCTACTAAAGGCTGATGATGATGATGATCTTAAAATACATAAATATCGTAGATTTACATTTTGTTAAAAATGGGCATGAGTTCCACATAGGTTATTAGGTTATATAAGAAAAAAAAAAGAGGCTTTCTATGATTCGTATATAACATTCGAAAGAAAGTAGGAAAATATTATCTTGCTCAAATGCTTCACCAACAAACCGAAATCGCAAGCTATCATCACCATGTTACTTAATATCTGGATCACATCGATTTACAGGTACACAATAAATTACAACAATTTTCTTTCATATACATACCCCGTCAAGCACGTCGCCGGCAACGGCGTACACCTTGTCATTCCAGTCTCCTTTGTAGATTGTCAGCTCATCAATACCGAAGATGTCGTCTGTAACAAGAGGATAAGATTAGTCAACCAAGTTGTACCAAACACGTATTGATGATTGACACTGGTAGGATATGTAAAGCACGTGATAGCAGGGCCGAAACAAGGCAAGTATCAATGACTTTTAGAGTTATTTAGTAAATAATAAACGTAAACGAAGTATATGTGTAGTATTGTGTAGTCACTTGTTTCTCAAACTGTACCGATTATCTGAGGCCGAAACCGTGATCTGGAATGAAATGTAGCTGTATTGTTCCATACACACTGGCATGTGGCTCAGTGGTATTCTACTTGACAGCGTTAATGTACCCCATACGCGGCACCCGAACATGCCATTGAATGGCTACGGCGAGCGTGGCAAATGTATGGGGATGGGAACTAAGCACTGACTAAGGACTAAACAAAATCATACAATCATACATCAACATTCATAATTTTTGCCGACTGTATATGTAAACCTTGTGTCTAAAAAGTTGTTTAGTTTTGCCAGTAAATGACAGCAATGAGTTGGTTTGGTTTATTTCGGGCTTAGGAAAAAACCAGTCAAACGTAGCAAACCAAGGCACATTTACGTTTACGAGATAAATTAAGAACATTTTGAAGAGTTAAGTTTAAAACATACAGTAGTAATAGCAGTATACAGATGGTCCAAGACTGAAGTGCCTGTAAGTAGGTACTCAAAGACGTCATTGGTAATGACGACCCTTAGCAATGAGGATGCGATCAAGCAGAATTAATATAAATCAGTGTAATACTGACTGTACTCATCGGATCCCGCAGTGGGTGGCTCCTGCAGGTAGGAGCAGGTGAAGCCGAGCGTGGTGTCGCCGCGCACGAGGTCCACCTCGAACTGCGGCCGCGAGCGCATCTCCGCGAACTCCTGCTTCTCCGGCTGGCTCTCACCCTCCAGCTCGTCGGAGTCCACTGTGTGGTTCACGTTGAAGGTGATCCTGATGCTGTAAATATAAAGGAGTTTTTTTTTATAACGTCCGGTTGCGTTCACGACAAAAAGTGCCAGAATAAAATTGTTTTAGTAGGTATAATGATTGTAGCTGTATTGTTCCATACACACTGGCATGATGCGCAGTGGTATTCTACTTGACAGCATTACTGTACCCCCCACTTGGCACCCGAGCCTGCTAAGAGGAAGCAAGACGAGCGTGGCAATTGTGAGGGGAAGTCTACATGGTCGACTCTTGTTACAGGTGCATAATATTGTGGAATGAAAGTCAAATAGCTATGTCAGTTAGATAAAAAAGATACGGGATTTATCATTCTACATTCTCATGATATCTATCTAGTTCAGACAAAATCGCGATTCTACCGTGTCAACGTAATTTGTCGCGATGCAAAAATTACCTCAAGTTGCATTTATTTCATATGTTTTTGATATTGAGTATAGGTGTCACTTTTTCTGATTTTGTTACTGTGGCATTTATTTGAATTATAAGTCAAAGGAATTTGCATGGGCCAATTAATTATGGCATAACTTAGAAGAGATAGCACACTCGTCCAGCAGTAGACAACAATAGACTGAATAGATTGAAGGTATAAATGATTCTGTAGTGAACTTACGTCTCATCTTTTAGTTCCTTGGTGAGGACAACCTCAGCACCATCCCCGGCGATCACGAATCCCAGCAGCTCTTTAGGCAGCACCTTCACCTTCTGTGCCTTGCGCTCTGCTACTATCTCCTCAGTCAGGAATTCTACTAGCTCCCTCTCGCCTATAATGTTTAGAGTAAATACATTATTATTGAGAAATGTGAAAGTTTTTTTCTACTGGGATTATACTGAGTTAGTATTAACTACTCTAGCAAAACTTACAATACTTTAAATAACATACTAAGTTTTTGTCTACTTTACATCTTTGATTGCTGATAAAATAATGGTACACCTTAAAAAATATTTTTGTTTTATTTTTACAGTGGAATAAGATAATAATAATATCTATAATTTCTAATCAAACAGATTTCTGTTCAAAGTAATATCAGTAAGAATACTTTAATGCTGTTATCTAACTCTTCTACCACAAGATGATGCAACATTACTCAACACTAAACATAAACATTATCATTTCCAACAATGATTTGAAACTGTGTTTATGAATTATTGTGATATATTATCATCAGACATCAGGTATTTTTTTTGGAATGTAGTTTTTCATTTGTTCATTATTAGTGGAAGTCAATGGAAGCCTAAAATGGAGTTTTATTTGAATGTCCCATGTTTTTATGCAGAGATAAGACACAGGTCTGTATCCCTGGATGTGAGCATGGGGTTACTCTCCCCTGCATCTGGCGCCAAGCCACCCTGGGTAGGTGGCATGGTGTGGCAACTGTGCAGGGGATCAATTTCGTATTAGGTTTACAGAGATATTGTGCACAAACATTGTGAAATGCAGAAATTGTTAACAGTAATTAAAATTTGGTCTTCTTTAGGTTATTATAAGTTATTTAAAATTATCTTTTATTATTTATTACATTACATTATTGGTCTAAATAGAGCTACATTTATACTTTATGAATGTATTGAATCTATTGTAGGCACAGTTTAATCCTTTGACACATTGCACAACCTGTGGAGGAGTTAACTCACTAGTAGCATAGTTTACATAAATAGATGTTATTTGCTAGGATATTAAGTGTTATATGATTCCAAAGTTAACGGACCTTGTGGTCTATTTGAATGATTAGGACAATAATGACCAACAACTATACAAAACAGTTTTGTATGGATAAAAATTGATTGAAGAGGCCATTGACCAGCATTGGGATATACATACAGGCTGAAATATACATGAAAATTATGACCATGTGATAAGTAATTTTCTACTGAAATATTAGATAATACAATTAAACATGACCAACTAAATTAACTGAAAGCATAGGAAGACAAAATTAAATACTAAATACTTTTACTTTAGTGAGCAATAAGTGATATAAACTTACCTTCGTTGGAGGGAAAGGAAGGGATATAAGGACTCACCAAGAGGTTTAGGTTTCATGGATTGGTCGACGACCTCCGGCTCTGCAGAAAATAATTGGTTAAAAGCGAGGTACATCCGGATTTTAAGCCGGGATAAGTGTCTTAGTAACAGTTGATCCGGCATGATCTTCGCGGGTGGTGTAACCTAACCTCAAAATAGTTTTGCCGAAAATAAATTATCTTACCTTTAGTGTGCATGGCCTTAAGACCGCAGCCACAGCCGCATGTGTTGGAGTGGTTGTGCAGGAGCGTGGAGGAAGCTGATATCCCATCTAACCTCTTTGAGCAGCTCATGTGCCATATTCCCCTGGTGAAATCACGTTTTACAGGTGATTGGGTGAGCGACACTAATGCACCTGTTAGGCTTGTGTTCTTGACGTAGCTCGTAACTACCCTCTGCGCAGTTTTTACTAAACCATTCATTTTTAAGAGAATTATATTAAGCAGTGTCTTGAAAAATTTTCGAAAATTGTCAGAAGATACAATAGAACGCCGCTGATTTGATCTGGTTTCACAAAGTTGCCAGCAGTCTATTTCTCTTCTCTTTTATCGATGACAATAACCGGACAAGGAAAATAATTAAAAACCGAATGATACTAATTTTATAAAATGAAAAATATTTATTGATTTAATTAATTAAAGAATATATTTTGTAAAACCTCCATTACTTAAGGTAGTTATAATTTCTAAATGTAGGACAATATGTTTTTTTTCTTAAAATTTGAAAGGTATATTTAATTTTAATTGTTAAAATTGAAGCAGATTATGCAATATTTTTGTAAACATTTCTCACAGATGACTATTCCTAAAAAGCTAAAAAACAAGTCTTTATTGCCAATAAACTAAAAAAAAACCGACAATCAACAATATTGTATTTTGGAGTATGTCACTTGTCAGATCCGATCGTAGAGTAAACGTCACTTTCACATGTGATTTGTTGCGTTGTGCGGTTTATAGTTCACACATTGCAACTTACTTTACTTTCAATTCCTGTTTAAAAGTTGTCCAAAATGCCTAGAAAACGGAAACTAGAATCAAAAGAGAGCATCGCTCAAAAAACGTCACCTGTCGAAGTTGTAATAGAAGATGTTATTTCGCATCCGTTATGTATGCACGGACCAACTCTGTTATTTTCAACAGAAAAAGGTCGCTTCTACGCCTGTGCCTCGTGTAGGAACAAGGAATGTACTGTGCATATAGATGAAGAAGACTGGCAGAAAGAGAATGTTAGGAAACGTAACGAGAAGTACTATAGTTTAATACCTAAAATCGACAAAACGGCGGCATGGAGTAACTATAGTGAGGTTAGTTTTTGTTTTTAACCAAATGTACTTGTAAACGTTGTTTCAAAATATAATGAGTGCTTATTAAAACAAGACGGAAGTGGAAGCAAGTTACTGCACACTCAACAATATTCAAACGATCTTAACAAAGCATGAGTTTTGTAAATAAGTCATATTATTTTAATTTACAGATAAAATCACGACATTATGCAGATCGTGCTTTCTGCAACACTTGCGAGGAATTGTACGCACTCTCAGAATCGTCGAAAAAACATGGAAAAGATCACAGAGTCATCACACCATTGACAGATGAGCAGCTTAGCCGTCCCACCACCTGGTTACCAATGTTGGAGAATGATTCCGTGGAAGCTCAGTACATGTTCACCAAGAAATCCATAAGCACAGTCTTTGGAATTCTTAAAAACAATAATATCAGGTAATAATCATGTTCCATCCTGTCATAACAATGATACTTTGGAACCGCACAACTAGAGCTCATCACTGTAACATTTTGAAAGGGCCTTGAAACCTAAAAGTACTACTACTTGAAATAAAAAGCTTTTGATTTTCCTCTTTCAATGCTATGCCGAAATTTTTGAACAAGCAACATATTATATGCAAACTGGTATCAGTAATATTCTTATAACATCTAAATCTGTTATTATTACTAATTATTAGTACAATGTTGTTCAACTTTAAGAAATTCCCTACTTTAAACTAGCATCACAGAAAACAAATTTTATCAACAACAAAGCAAAAAAAAGGTATATATAGAATAATTAAATTTACCATATAACTTATAATTCCAGCAACATTCTCTGTATTGGCACTCCATCCATCCATGAAGAGGCACAGTCCCTGCCTGACTTCACATCCCTTCTCCTGGACTATGATAAGCGCCACCACCTATTCCAGCCGCCAAAACAGTTTGTGTGGTACAACATGTTTAACAATTACATGTTTAATGGAAATGAAGATGAGAAAGTGCTCAAGAAATTCTTCAAGAACTCTCGGTATGTATAATTATTTGAACCTTTGTTATATTATTGTACTTATCACTTGATCTATGTTCACTAAATCCTTTTTTAATGATATCTTTATTCAAGTGCTAAAACTGTTACTTATTTAGTGATTTGATTAACCAATCATTATGTATCATAAAGATGCGAACATTCACTTTTATTCTACTCAATTGTGCACAAGAGAGGGTCAAGGCTTTAACACCAGTGAAGTATTTAATTGATTATTGAGCAAATTAGTTAATGCTTTGTCATTTAGTTCAGCAGGCTTATTAAAGGACACATATTTTTTCAGCGATGGTGGCATCTGTATAGTATTGGATCCACCTTTCGGCGGTCGTGTGGAACCACTAGTACAAACCCTGAAAGAGCTCACAGAGTTATACCGGCAAGTTTTAGACAAGCCAGGCGAAGGCCTGTTACCGGTTCTATGGGCTTTCCCGTACTTCTCAGAGCCCTATATTACTAATATGGCGCCAGAAATCAAGATGCACGACTATCAGGTAAACTTACTACCCAAATATTTGATTATTCTTAATTTTGAACTTGTAGAAAACTTTACTTGTGCAAAATGTCGCAGATACTGATGTACCAGTATTCGGTAATTTCCAAGATTCATGCCGAACCCACCATGCGCGATGTGTGAAGGGTTTGATCCCCGCGTACGCAAGTGTTTTTTGCTATCCACGAAAGCTTGTTCAAGTCTGGTTTTTTTTTTGTGAAACGTTCCGAAATATTATACGCGACACAAGTATTCAATTCCATGTAAATCATCTTTGGTTTAAAAAAAAGGTAACGAAATAATTTCACTTTACAGATTGAGTACACAAACCACAAGAAATTCCTGAACAGAACGAAAGATGGTAGAAAATTCGCCTCACCGATCCGTTTCTTCACAAACCTGCCGCTCCGTACGATTGACTTATCAAACGATTCCAACTACAAGTTGTGTAACAAGTGTAAATTCTATGTGTCTGCTACAAATAATCACTGCTACAAATGTGGCGGGTGTACAAGTAAGAACGGAATGACATACAAACATTGTGATGTTTGCAAGAGATGCGTGAAGCCGACATTCTTTCATTGCAAAGCTTGCGGGAGATGCGCTCAGGAACGAAATCACCAGTGCGGTGTTGTTGTTGAGAGTCAGGTGAGGGTGCATTTTATACTGTACTAGTCTAGCTGTTACCTGCAACTTCGTCCGCGTGATTAGGAAATAAGATATTTTTTCGTAATAATAAATAGCCTATGCGTTAATCCAGGGTGTCAGCTAGCTCCACACCAAATTTCTTTAAAATCGGTTTAGCCATTTTGATGTGAAGAAGTAACAAACACACAAACTTTCGCCTTTATAATATTAGTGGGATGGGATAAAAAAATTGATACTTACTGTTACATCCCATTAAGTTTTGATTAGTACATTTTTCTGCCACAACATATGTTAGTATGGCTATGTTGAGGTGAAGTTCCCTAGATTATCGAGTTCCACTGCTGGACATAGGCCTAATAACACATTTTGTTTTATCTTTCAGTCTTGTTTCAACTGCAAACAAACTGGGCACAAGAAAACAGCCTGCCCCCAGCTACAGGGAAGGAATAACAATAAAAAGAAACGAAAAAGTGCATAATTGATAATCATTATATTATTTACAATAAAGCATTTAAAACACTAGCTTGTGTCATTCATATACATATTTGTCAAATCAACATGATTGAGTCTATAATCAAATTAAGTCTATACAAACAATTGTAAATAAATCAAAAATGTTAAATGGTAACCGCGATTGTTTTTATCAGATGGCACTGTAACAAAAGAAAGGTTTTGTTTTTATAATATCGCATAACGCATTTTACGTGTATTCATAAAAGTTCAATAAAAAAAAACAGTATGTGTCGTGTTATGTGCAATCTATGGCAATTTTAAGAAGTACATATTGTAGAAGCGACACAAAGTACTTTTAACACTTATAAGTTGTTAAAAGTTATATTAAACGAAATTCGCAGTTATAAAGTAATGTTTATGCGTGTGATAACTTACCTCTTAATTCATCCGTATTTTAGTCAACTAGAACATGAGCATATGATATACAGTACAATGAAATGCAATTAACGTAATTTTAATAACCTGCGCAGATGACGGATTTTTCTCCGCGGGGAGTAAAAGTATGCTCCGCGAATAAAAAGTTCGCCGCGGATTTACCGCGAACTCAACGCACACGGCGTGCAATCATTTGTTCGAGCGCACAACGCGGACTAAAGGCCCGTGTGCGTTGCTTCGCCTAGTCACAAGAGTGCTATTGCTTTCGAGGGGCTCTTGCGTACTTTTGTCCGCGGACAAAAATCCCTCGTCTGCGCATACCCTAAAGATGAGATGATTTCAATGGATTACCAACAGCTTAGCTCATACATACTTGACATTGATTTTGTTTAGGATCTGTTGTGTGGCATCGTATTGCGCCTCTACCTTCGCCGCCTGATATAGCCAGGCTTGTCGCACATTCTGCCACCGCGCCGAGTGGGATGCTAGCAGCTGCTCGCGGCTCGGGGGTGGCGCCTCTCGCTAAGTGATGTAACAATTTTTGCAAGTTATGGAGTTTTAATGTTCTGGGCTACTGATTAATTTCTCGATGCTTCGAAAGTGACTGCTATTTGGGATCCTACTACAACTTTTTGAAATCTACAAATGATCTAAGTCTATATCACAATCATACTTTGTCTGACGAGAGTTATGTTCGGAAGTCACGACTACTTTTCCATTAACTATAATAAACTTAATTGTATTTAAATTTGCCTATAGATGGACAAATCAGACTTACATAATTCAGGTTGATATTATTTTTGCTGGCCTTCAGCTGTTCTGGTAACAGCGGTGGTATCTTCGATACAGAAGAGCCCTCAGGCACTGGCAGTTCCACGCTGTCCAAGCAAACCAGCGGCGGTGCTTGCTTTTTACTGCAAAGAAAAATAAAAAAATAAATAATGAAATAAAAAATGGTTCTGCGGCACCACGGCAATAATGGTGATGATATAGTTCTCACGTAGGGCATGGATTTACGTGTACTCTAAATCTGAAGACAAGGATTGATATTATATAACACTCATATATAGTCCGCGGGCCTGCTCGCTATAAATCGAAAATGATCCCTCGTTAACATAAAATACGGACAAAGTCTTCGTCCCACTGTTCAGTAAGTTACATAAGTTTTTGCGTGAAAGACTAACAACAAGTAAAAACATTTATCCATCCTTACTTCGCTTTTATGTTATTAGTTTCATTATTAAAACAATACTTGAACTCTTACCCAAACTCGCGATAATTGGCTCTAGGTTGGTTAGCAATCCAAGCCCTACAGATGGGATACAGTGGCGTATCCTCCTTAAACTGCGAGAGGTCCACGCTCCGGTCGAACAGCTTCAACACGTAGGACTGACGGTTTGGAGACCACTTCCTCCTGTATGATTTGTCTTCATCTTCTGATTTTGGTTCATGGCTGGAAAGTAGGGAAAAAAGAAATCAGATTGTGATTGTAATAATATTTTTTATTGATCTTGAATCAATATTTACTAAGTGTTTTTTTGCCACTATGTATAAATGTCTTTTAATATACTTAGTAACAATTGCATTTTAATGTCCAATTACTCTTGGACATTAAAATTATCTGAGGTAAAAATTGTTATTTAACTAGTTTATTCCTAATTAGCTAATACAATGGTTGTGGCTCTCTCAGAAGGTAAATTACTACACAGTAACATACTTTCTTATACTGTAGGATATGGCCAATTATGCAGGTAAGAATCAGAATAAAGTAAAAATTAAGATATTTTGACAAGTATTTTTTTAGACAAAAAGACTTAAAAAACACTGCACAACTTTTAATCAAGTTATAGTACTACAATACAAAAAGTAAAAAGCGCAGTGAATAGGAGGTCATAGCCCTCAGCACTAAAGGTAAGGATTCAATTAGGAGGCCAATTTAAGTATAGATAGTAAGTAAATTAATAATAATACATGCAATACCTTTCTCTCTTCTCTGTGTTGTTATCAGAGGAAGCATCAGAGTCATCTGCTGCTGGTTCTAGGACATCCATGAGGGCCCCCTTGAGTCTCCCCCGAGCTGTGGCCACTTCTGAAACATTAATAAGTACCAAAATATTTTACTCTGCAATAATAAGTTGGCTTACAACACATTGTTCTCATATTTATATATTATTATGTTGGTAAGAGATCCTGTTGTAAACTAGTTTGTTACTTAATTATGCACACAATTAAGAACAAAAGTCTATTCCAGGGCACAATATTATTTCACCTGATGCAAAGTCACCACTGTACTAAATAGGTTTATGATTTGTAAATATAGAGAGATAATAAAAGTTTACTAACTTGAACATAGTTTATTATCTAACTCTTGAATTTAGAAGTTGAGTAAAATCTATAAAGTTGGTTGCCATGCAAGTTTGGGTAACAAAGGAGTTTATTGATTTTTAAGCTTTTAAATTTCCTTTGGACGTTCCTTTGTTGTTTGGCCTCGGGTATCACATTATTCTAACATTACGAAAGTGTGATATAAGACCCGAATATAACTTCCTTACGTGGCTACTTTCGATACACAAAGACCTTGTTTTATTGGAAAAATATTGATTTTTATAAAGAAAATGTAAGTTGATATATAGCTCACTTATTCTTGTTTTACTTTCTTAAAACATAACTCGTGAACTATTAAATCACACTCATTTTAAATTATTTATTATTCAATAGTGAATAAATAGAAAGTATTTGTTCATTTTACCTCTAGCATCATTGCTTTCCCGAGTTAGGTTTGATTTTGATCTATTTTTTAATGGAGTGAATAATCTTCTTCGTTTAGGCATTGCGTATTAGTGTAATTAAATTGGTAATCAAAACAAAAACAACTCAATTGACTGAATTCGAATTTGTTTGCCTCACTGTCACTGGTCACTCGCTCGGGTCACTCTCACTCGCTCGTAAATTATGAATAAACTGTAGTGATGTTTAAAATATAACTAAATACCGGTTTTTTCTACAAAACAATCTACAATAATTGAATGGCAATACTAGACCGTTGCCGCATCTCTCTTTCAGTCTATGGCTGCAAAATCCAGTTTTCATTTGTCTTATTACCACTTAAAAGACTCGACATTCAAGACGGTATATTTTTTAAGAAAAAATAGAGTCTTCTTTGTGTCAATTTGTCAAAATAGTTTGATATGTATGAAAATAGCAAGACGAGAATTTCGCAAGGCACCAGATTGTAGTGTTTTTAATTAACATAAACTCGTCATTGGGAATCAATGATTTATAATGGCTACAACTGCGTATGAGCTTGATGCTGAAGGTAAGCATCGCCATTGTTTTTATTGTGACCACGGCGTTTGTTTATTTAATTAGAAATTTTACTTCATTTTTGTGCGTGATAATATTTGTCAGATGTCTTGACTTTCCATATTTTCTGGCTGTCGTAAAATAGCTGCTGACCAAGTGAAAGTGGGATTTAAGAAGTTTCTAAGTGATAAATTGTAAAATTTCGTTTCAATTAAAAAATTCTTGTTTGCTTATTAGTGACATTGAGTGGCTGCAAGACTCGCTGGTGTGTGTCCATACCTCTTATTCTGAGTAATAGTGAAGCGATCAGCCGTGACATAATAAGTTGTAGAAAAACTAACCCTCTTGAGTTCACTGACCTTATTGCCTTACTGAAGTAGCATTGGGTTTTCCAGGGTGTAAATTCATCCCTGCAACGCAACGTCCCGACGGCACCTGGCGCAAGCCGCGGAGAGTCAAGGATGGGTATGTCCCCCAGGAAGAGGTTCCGCTGTATGAGAGTAAGGGGAAACAGTTCAAAGCCCGGCAGAGCACAGGGCTGCCTGTAGGTCTGACCCCAGAAATCGTAGCTGAAGCACAGAAGAAGAAGAACCACGGTGCCATACAGCCCATCCCTGGCATGCTTATTAATGTGGACAAGAAGAAGAAGAAAAAGAAGTCTGGTGAGTTGATTTTTTTTTTACTTTTGAGTATAAAAAGTCCAAGTTTGTCACCTGTATTGAAAAAAACATGGTGTTAAATTAAGTCTAAAATCAATAAAATTCACTTTATTTAAAAAAAAAAACACATGTATAATGTATACATTTTTTGTTTTTCTAAAAATAATTTATGTAATTTCAATGTATTTCTACATATATTAACACCAGCACTTAATGTACCAATGTTTAAAAAATAAATATTCTCTTGATTCTTAAAATATACTTATATCATGAACAAATATCTACAGAGTATGTAAATGAAATTAGTGTAATTATTCAAATACTTCAGGCAATTCATTATTATATTCCAATAAAAAATATATTAACTTTTACTTTTATAAAATTAAAAAGTTATGAATTCATGTTGTTAAAACAAATCATATCTGTAATAACTAAATAATCACTAGCCCAGTATAATTAAATATTGTGATCATTATAATTCTGAGACTGTACATTTATGTAACTTATGCCTTGAATTATAATTAATGCACTTTCATTTTTACTAAGTTGAAGAAAGTTATAACACTAATGAGGTACTTTTGTTTTGTTGTTTGATAATTAAAATTGTTTTAAAGAATCTTTTATGTAATATCTTTTTCCATTGCAATTCTCAGGTTATGCATGGAACTATAATGTATTGAGATAGTGGCATTAAGAACATCCTATTTGGAATCATAATTTGTATAATAATTCATACATTTAATTAGATAAGTACTATCTTTCAAACTCATAGTCTTTTCAGGAGCTGATGATGCAGCTGAAAAACTTGCCAAATGTGAGATAACAGAACCAAATTTCACAAGCCCACCTCCAGTGACCCCTAGCAATGCAGCCACAGACCCTGCCAAACGCCTTAAGAATTTAAGAAAGAAACTCAGAGACATTGAAACCCTTGAGGAGAAGATAAAGTGTGGCACCCTCAAAAATCCTGACAAGGACCAAAAAGAAAAGATGTCCAAGAAAAATGACATTCTTAACGAAATTGAACTTTTAGAGAAGAGTAGTGAATAAGTTATACCAAATTGAATTTAACCTTTTAAAAGAAACTATGGAATCATGTCTATGGTTTGCATGAATGAATGTGTTCTCTGTGTGAGTGCAAATTGATGAAAATTTCTTTTTTTAATATAAATTATTTACAAAATAATTTAACTGTATTTGTTTATAGCCTTTATCCTCTTAGATCAGTATCTGACTTCTGATTATGGTACACAATTAAAGATTTCATCCAAATCATTATGTAAAAATTTGATTACCTATCACAGCATTTAAATCCTAGTTTAGATTAAAAAGAAAAACAGGATATAAAGGAACACAACTTATCACATTATAAAAGAAATATTTAATAATATCTAGAAAGTTAACAAATAGAAAGGAAGAAAATGATCTAAACACATAAGCATAATATTTTGGTCATATAAATAGATATCACATAACATTATAAGGAATATGTTTTCAGATCTGAAAATACCATAAAGTATTGGATTCTTGAAAATGATTTTCAATAGATTATTGGAAGGTCAAATGTATTACTATTATACATTGTAGTACAAAATGTTATCTGAAAACAGACTTACATTTATACAAAAAATATCCTTATAGCTAAAGTTACTAGTTACTTATTTTACATATTTAGGATTGATTACAGTGCAAAAATATGTTTTTTTCTTGTCAGACATAATTATACAGAATATTAATTATAATCATAGCCGAAATGTGTTCATGCTACTTTTGTTTGAACAGCCGCGTTTCCATTGTTTTATTTTATCTTGTCTTTTGATATCCATGCTCCACACCCTGGAAAGCAAACATAATATATTGAAAAATTGGTTAATGAGCTCGAATAATAGATGGATTAGACAACTTAATGAGGCACTCTAACAAATGTTTATCGCGCTCACAAGGACGCAATAACCAGTTTCTAAATTATGATGATTTCACAATTTGAAACTCGTTCGAACAGACGTATAAAATAAAACGCAATAAATGATAGACTCACCCGACATCAGAACATTTTAAATAAATTCATTTCTTGCTTGCTGTCTTGCGTATTTGCCCAAACATGCAAGGATTCCTATACCAGCAATACCAAGTCCTATAACTGTTGCTAAAAAGTCGCCGAAATCGTATCCTTGCGACGCTTCCACCCTAGTTACACTCAGCAACGTAAAGAGGAAAACACACAATTTGAAATACATTTTTAAAGTTTTCTATTAGTTTCGTAGTAATAGGAGGTAATGACTATTGTGTTGTATTTTTTATTGTCACGTCATGTCAGTCAGAGTCGGATTTCAATTGTCACGTGGGTTGTCACAACAAATCAAAAATAGGGAGAAGCAAACGAATAAAAACACATCGCCTAAATTTTTGCTGCCTGGCAGGGTACAAAATGATCAATCAAAATGATTATTAAAAATTTGCGTAAATATGTAAATATTGTGAGTTGAGAGAATTCATTGTATTCTAATCTATTGGAAGTTCATCAACTAATATTTAAATTAGGCTAAAATTACTAAGACAAACAAAAAATTTAATATTTTTTGCTAATAGTATGAAGTAAAACGAAATGGAGAATGATAATAAGTATGATCCACGGCACTATCAACTTGGGAAAAGAAATAATATTTTTAGGTCTAGTAACATAGAACAATTAATGTCAATACAATTGTCACCGTCGTTTTCTTGTTGAAGAGTGTAATTTATTGTTTTTATTAACAAATTACTGAATAAATACTTCACCAAATAATATGAGCATTAGCAGCGCGTGACATCTATCAATATACTAATATTTACGACGATCTGTTGTAAATATTGATTACTAACCTTATAATTGTAATGAAAATAGATTCCCTGCGGGGTGTTTATATTGTTATTTAAGGGTCTTTAGATACTCAAAATGAGTTATAATTCGGGCGGAAGTGGTAGTAAGGGGTTTGGGTTCGCTGGTTTCACGATGCCGAAGCGCAATCCGTCGAACGTGTCGCTTCACGCGGTGCCTCCGCCGACGACGCCGATGCATGCCGTGCCGCCGCCGACGACGGGGCTGTCGAAGCAGGGCTACTCCACCATGAGCTCCATCACACAAAACGCCGTCACCGGGAACTGGGGCTCGCTGGGCAAGAAACGATCCAAGACAGAGGATGAGTGAGTACAGCTCATTAGATAATAATATGCCTATGGATATATAGATAGTTAATTGGTTTCTATGTGTCTCCTAGTTTATAAAAACTATAATTGATTAGTCCAATAGGTTATGTATTGGATTTATTGCTTTATTCTAACTTAAATTTTCCAACTAGGACACTGACATAGCATTCTCAATCAATTTTAGATATTTTGATGAAGATGATGAGCCGCCTACACCAGCCCTGGCCTATATCCCAGCTCCTGGAAGCCCAACATATGAAGCTGCGTCTAGCTCCAAGGTAAAACTTATGGCATACTTAATATTGTTATGTGCAAATCAATTTAATCTGTAACTAAAATGAGTATTCTTTTTTCTGAATATATTATACTGACCACAACCTCGTACAGAAAGAACATTATTTTATTTAATATAAGAAGTCA